>NC_084564.2:27430000-27520000 GCF_033978685.3 Nerophis lumbriciformis
ACACACACACACACACACACACACACACATGCACACAGTCCCAGTGTAGAACCATGTGTGTACAATACGGGAGGTCTTAAAGTTGCGGGCAAATGGCATTCTCGCTGTTATCTCTGTTGACCTTTTTTTTTCTCTTTACATCTTATTGGGTGACTCTGTTCATTCATCACTTGCGTACTTCAATAAAAGTAGTATTCAGAAGAGTAAGTTGTAACAAAGACACTGCTTGCGCTCTGACAAAAATGAAGCATGATTCCTTTGGGATTCCAACGGGGGAAAAAAAGACAAATACAACAGAAAAACTCATAGCTGAGTTGGGTTTGTTTGTTTTGTAGCAGGTCACTTCTTGGTTTGGATAGCATGACTAAAATACTCTGGACCATTACTTTTTCGATTCATTCCTGCTAAAAAGTTACTTAGCACTGTGTTTAAAATAAGTCCCCAAGGTCCTACAATAGTGTATTCGAGGTCTGTTAGCCAAGGTTTAACCGTGATACTAGGATTTAGACCGTTTAAAAGTGTCTTTCCTAAGGCCCCGTTTACACTATGGTAAATCCCACCTAACCTTAGACACACACAATCAATGGTCGTTTAAGACTCCCTCCCGCCCTCCGTCAGTCAGTGCAACATACTTGCCAACCTTGAGACCTCCAAATTCGGGAGATTGGGGGGGTTGAGGTGGGCGAGGCCGGGGGGCGAGGTTAAGGGGGGAGGAGTATATTTATAGCTAGAATGAACTGAAATTCAAGTATTTCTTATATATATATATATATATATATATATATATATATATATATATATATACCTGTATACATTAAATAAAATAAATACTTGACTTTCAGTGAATTCTAGCTATATATGTATATATGTATTTTATATATATATATATATATATATATATATATATATATATATACATATAAATAAAATAAATACTTGAATTTCAGTGTTTATTTATTTACACATATACACACATAACACTCCTCTCTACTCATTGTTGTATTTGAAAGTGCAATGCTTTGCAGCCAGTAGCACAGCCTTTGAAGGAACGTAGGTATGGGCAGTGTAATATTCTGGGTTGGAGTCAATAACCAGGCGAGGTGACGAAGGTATGTCTCTTTACTTCATACTTCAGAACCGACTCCCACACTTGCCGTCAGGGTGCGCAATACAACGTAAACCACAGAACACTATACGGTATAGTATTCTGTGGTTACTTTTTGGTTGGCCAAGCGGACGTGACGACAGGCTGTCCTCACTCAGGTCCGCACGGACCTGGAGGGGGCGTGCCTTAAGTCCGGCTGGAAATAGGTAAAAATTCGGGAGAATGGTTGTGCCGGGAGATTTTCGGGCGAGGCACTGAAATTCGGGAGTCTCTCGGAAAATTTGTGAGGGTTGGCAAGTATGCGGTGCAACGCGACCTAGTACGCATGCGCGGAAAATGCGCACGTCATAGTCACCTCCAGTGTTGCTTTGTGTGCAAGTTCTTAAATGTAACTTATCTGAACAATATCCAGTGGTGTGGAATTTCAATTAACTGGAATCCAGTGCGCTGTGGGGCCCTATTGTATTGAATCACACTTGAGACATCAATGTGACAAAGAACATTTGACAACAATCAAACTAGGGATCTAGATATCTGGTCAGGACACTCCTCACTCTTTTGCCTTCATCTTCATTGTCCATTCGTTTTTGGTGACTTTATATACTCTGGACATAGCCGTTGAGTCCGCGACATACATGGCGGACAATAACTGATACAGTCTGCTTTGCCAGTCCAAAAGCATTCGCCTTTTTCCGTAGTCTTCCCTCGATGGCCAGGTAATACAAAGCACACGCTACCTTTTTTTATCACATCAATGGGAGCCCGCATTCTTGTTGACTTTCCTTCGACAAATGGACAAAGTTTTTCGGTAAGTAGAATCACAGCTGACCTGGACATTGGAAAGTTCTCTTGCCGTCTGAGAAGTGTTGTATCCCAAATAGCTGCAATCGCTTTCACTTAAGGTATTCATGTGTGATTTCCACAAGTGTCTGTACATGTAGAAGAAGGAGAAACACGGGCATGTCTGAATGACTCGCCTCCATATTTCCAGTGGTTAGCTGCGAGTTACGAAATTGCTTTATTATGAAGCTGGCTGTGGCGCGTTCTTTCTGACGTCACTTCCTGTGTGGGGCACGGTCTTTCTGGCGTCACTTCCTCTCCGAAATCAGTTTCAATGAGTCCATACAAAGTTAAGTGCCGGAAATTCAAGAAATAGACGGCGGACTTACCCGTGTAAAAATTATCTGAAGAGGGAGACCTTAAACGATGGTTTAGTGTGGCTGAAACGGGGCTTAGGCTAAATAATTATTTGTTTAAAGGGTTAAACGACTTACTGTAGACATGGCCTAAGCCGGCTAAGGTTATCCAAGGTAAATCCCACCTAACCTTATCCTTGTCCACATACACACAATGGTCGTTGAAGACTCCCCGCCCCCTCCGTCCGCCAGCGCCACGCGACCTAGTACGCATGCGCGGAAAATGCGCACGTCATAGTCACCTCTAGTGTTGCTTTGTGTGCAAGTTCTTAAATTAAATTTAACTTATCTGAACAATATCCTGTATTGTGTTATTTCAATTAACTGGAATCCAGTGTGCTTTCAGGCCCTATTGTAGTGAATCACACCTGAGACATTATAAATTAATCAAATCTTTATTGGACATGTAAAAGTACACAATGTGATAAAGAACATTTTACATCAATCAATCTAGGGATCTAGATATCCGGTCAGGACACTCCTCACTCTTTTGCCTTCACATTCATTGTCCATTCCTTTTTGGTGACTTGATATACTCTGGACGTAGACGTTGAGTCTGCGACATACATGGCGGACAATAACTGATACAGTCTGCTTTGCCAGTCACGTGATATTTTTTTACAGTGTCCGTAAAAATAAATAAATAATGAAATGAATAAGGCGAATCCTTATATACCGTATTTTCTGGACCATAGGGCGCACCGGACTATAAGGCGAACTGTCATTGAATGGTCTATTTTTATCTTTTTTCATATATAAGGCGCACCGGATTATAAGGTGCATTAAAAGAGAATGTGTCCCGTGAAAAACCGTCCGACCAGAACTCTCTAATAACTAAAGTTCTTTGGGTGAATAATGTATACTCACTACACCGGTATGTTTTAACGCTTTCATGGTGAGTTTACTGAGAGATATAAGTAGAAACTTTACTCTACTTTATATTAGAAATGGCAAAAGCGGAGGATGAATGTCCCATAACAAGAAGATAGAGAAAAAGAAGAAGCTTATCGACTACGGTGTCGGCACGAACTACAAAGACGGACTCGCACAATTTTTCAGGATTTATGCAGATCCCAAATACAGATCAGCAGGTACCAGAAGGTAAGAAAAGTTGCTTTTGCATAATTTTGCGAAACAAACCGCCGGATAATGTTTTACCTTATACTCACACGATAAAAATTCCCCATATGTTGAATCACATGAAGCAGTGCGGCTTAATAGCCTACCAAAGTCGTACTAAAACATTTTGATAGATTTTTGAATGCTCTATATTCTATATTTTCAACGGAACATATAAAATGTTTTTTTTTTCTCCCTGAGTCATATTGCAGTCTACACGTATCTCTTCTGTTTGACTGCCATCTACTGGTGACACTTATCATTACACCATGTACCAAATAAAATTGCTTCAACAATTATTCCATACTTTATGCGCACCGGGTTATAAGGCGCACTGTCGAGTTTTGAGGGAAAAAAAGATTTTAGGTGCGCCTTATAGTCCGGAAAATACGGTAATTATAGTATTCACTGTTACATGCGGCCTTCTGGGGGCAGCCGTAACTGTGACGTGGCCCTCAATGAAAACAAGTTTGACATCCCTGTTCCAACTAATCCAACAAGTAAAAACAATATCTCCCACTGTTGCTCCAATCCAAATAAGTGTCTTCGTACTTCCTGTGTGTCTCCCACATGTCACACAGACCTGTGAGAGTAATGTCACAAAAAAGCCCCTGCAGCAATATTTGCTGAGTCATTTGCTCCCGAAAGGTCAAATGGCGTCACGTGATATCTGTTTGCTCTTATTGTGTGCCTGTCAGACAGCTTCAACAGACGGGAAAAAATAAAGAGCAACATGCGAAGCAAAAAAAAAAAGCTTTCTGTAAGGCGGGGTGGGGGTTGCATTTTTGTTTTGCTTGCAGGAAATGGGAGCAGAGCTCATTAAGGGTTATCTGGGGGATGTTTATTTGAGGGGAGGTGGGGGAGCTTCTCCTGCGCAGCCTGTTTGCTTCGTATGTCAGTGTGAAAAGCGGAGGAGTGGTGGGTTTTTTTGGGGAGGGGTGTCTGTCTTGGGCAGTGGTTCTTAACCTGGGTTCGATCGAACCCGAGGGGTTTGGTTAGTCGGCCTCAGGGGTTCGGCGGAGCCTCCGCCGCAGAGGTCTAGACACACCCGACTCATTGTGTAAATAAAAACTTCTCCCTATCGGCTTATTATGGATACGGCAACAGCAGAAGTCACACTGATTTGCAGGTGTGTAATGTGTTGTGAGTTTATGTGTTGGTTTTGTTCTTTGAACAAGGTGATGTTCATGCACGCTTCATTTTGTGCACCAGTAAAAAAAACATAACTTTGTCTTGAATTAAAAAAACAAAACACATTTTATTTTTCACTAAAGAAGGCTTCGGTGAATGCGCATATGAAACTGGTGGGGTTCGGTACCTCCAACAAAGTTAAAGGCCTACTGAAATGCGATTTTCTTATTTAAACGGGGATAGCAGGTCCATTCCATGTGTCATACTTGATTATTTCGCGATATTGCCATATTTTTGCTGAAAGGATTTAGTAGAGAACATCGACGATAAAGTTCGCAACTTTTGGTCGCTGATAAAAAAGCCTTGCCTGTACCGGAAGTAGCAGACGAGTAGCGTGACGTCACAGGTTGTGGAGCTCCTCAAATCTGCACATTGTTTACAATCATGGCCACCAGCAGCGAGAGCGATTCGGACCGAGAAAGCGACGATTTCCCCATTAATTTGAGCGAGGATGAAATATTCGTGGATGAGAAAAGTGAGAGTGAAGGACGAGAGGGCAGTGGGAGCGATTCAGATAGGGAAGATGCTGTGAGAGGCGGGTGGGACCTGATATTCAGCTGGGAATGACTAAAACAGTAAATAAACACAAGACATATATATACTCTATTAGCCACAACACAACCAGGCTTATATTTAATATGCCACAAATTAATCCCGCATAACAAACACCTCCCCCCTCCCGTCCATATAACCCGCCAATACAACTCAAACACCTGCACAACACACTCAATCCCACAGCCCAAAGTACCGTTCACCTCCCCAAAGTTCATACAGCACATATATTTCCCCAAAGTCCCCAAAGTTACGTACGTGACATGCACATAGCGGCACGCACGTACGGTCAAGCGATCAAATGTTTGGAAGCCGCAGCTGCATGCGTACTTACGGTACTGCGTCTGCGCATCCAACTCAAAGTCCTCCTGGTAAGAGTCTCTGTTGTCCCAGTTCTCCACAGGCCAATGGTAAAGCTTGACTGTCATCTTCCGGGAATGTAAACAATGAAACACCGGCTGTGTTATCCGGCACAACAGTCAGGGGGTGTATTCTACGGCGGGGGTGCGTTATACGGCACAACACCTGCCGCAATACACCGCTTCCCACCTACAGCTTTCTTCTTTGCTGTCTCCATTGTTCATTGAACACATTGCAAAAGATTCACCAACACAGATGTCCAGAATACTGTGGAATTTTGCGATGAAAACAGACGACTTAATAGCTGGCCACCATGCTGTCCCAAAATGTCCTCTACAATCCGTGACGTCACGCGCAGGCGTCATCATACCGAGACGGTTTCAGCAGGATATTTCGCGCGAAATTTAAAATTGCACTTTAGTAAGCTAACCCGGCCGTATTGGCATGTGTTGCAATGTTAAGATTTCATCATTGATATATAAACTATCAGACTGCGTGGTCGGTAGTAGTGGGTTTCAGTAGGCCTTTAAGAACCACTGGTCTAGGACTAAAACTGTAGGAGGGTGGGGATGGGGGGGGGAGATGTCAGATGAATAGGACAGGTCTGCTCTCCTAGCTGGAGCTTCCCATCATCCTTTGCACAAACAGACTCTTTATGGCCTTTGGTTTGGCGCCAAATCTCTCGCATACTTGCCAACAGCAACAAGGATTTTTTTTTTTCTTTCATGGATTCTCCACTATCACAATTCTCCTACTTCTACTGTTCCTCGTGAAACAGGAAGAGTGCATGTTTTCCCCATTTTGTAGCACGGGAGAGTATCGGACCATCTTTTGTGAAAAAATGTGTCCCAGTGCCGGTATATCTGATTTTTAGGATCACTGATACAAGACCTCACAATAATGTCTGATTGAATGCTAAAAACGACAGACCGCCTTAAAAAACGGAATTTAATTGAATTTAATTGACACCCAAAATGTACATGAAAATAAAGAATGTGGGATTTACAATATTAAGTATGAACGATAAAACACTAAATATTGACAACATATGAACGTCACACCCTCTCTCCATCAACATATTTTACAATCGAGCAAAAATGCAACAAACACAGCGAAATATGAACGTGAAGGGTAAAAAACTCCCACCTACGATCTGATATATCACTAAGCTTTAGAACTTTGTTGTAAAAATCTCCTTCCGCGTCTGTCCCTGACACCCACATTTTAGGCTGGCCGCTCTGGAAACACTCTGTGGAAACGCTCCCCACCCACACTGCTTGGTGCCTCGTCTGAGCTGCTGTGACTTAGATTACCATAGTAACTAATTAGATCACCATAGTAACTAGTATACCATGCAAAAGCGCAGATTCCAACCATTGAAATACTTTGTATAGTTCAAGACTTACGGTCATTACAAAACATCACTGCACATCATAATGGCAGCTACACTTTCCATCTTAAAAATCTAAAAAAAATCGATTTGGGATTGTCCGATGGGCCATATTGAAAAGCTCAACGGCCGCATGCGGCCCCCGGGCCTTAATTTGGTCTGATTTATCGTCATGAACTGTAAAAAAAAAAAAAAAAATGGCTATACATTCTACGATTAAAAACTGTCAGCTCAGTCACCAGAATTTTAACATAAAAACAACATAGAGTTTCATAAATAAAAATAGAATACTCGAAGAAAACCAATATGGATATAGAGCTAATGGTTCAACTTCGATGGCTTTAATTGAAATTACAGAAGAAATTACCAATGCAATAGATAGTAAAAAATGTGCGGCAGCAGTTTTTATGGATCTAACTAAAGCATTTGACACAATTAATCACAATATTTTAATCAAAAAACTAGAACGATATGGCATCAGAGGGTTAGTCTTAAACTGGATAAGAAGTTATCTAATGAACAGGAAACAATACGTGAAGCGAGGCGAACACACGTCTACAACGCTAAATATATCCTGTGGTGTACCTCAGGGATCAATACTAGGACCTAAATTATTCAATCTCTATATAAATGACATTTGTAAAGTTACAAAAGATTTAAATTTAGTATTATTTGCGGATGATACAACAGTGTTTTGTTCAGGAGAGAACACACAGAAGATACTACAAATAATAACAGAAGAAATTAACAAATTAAAAAGATGGTTTGACAAAAACAGACTATTGTTGAATCTCAGTAAAACTAAAATAATGCTATTTGGTAACAGTAGAAGAGAAAGTCAAACACAAATACAAATAGACGGAATAGAAATTGAAAGAGTAAATGAAACCAAATTTCTAGGTATAATGATTGATGATAAATTGAACTGGAAATCTCACGTAAAAAATATACAACATAAAGTAGCAAGAAACACGTCAATAATGAATAAAGCAAAACATGTTCTAGACCAAAAATCACTTCATATTCTCTACTGCTCACTAGTGTTACCATATCTGAGTTACTGTGTAGAAATATGGGGAAATAATTACAAAAGTACACTTCATTCATTAACGGTGTTACAAAAAAGATCAGTTAGAATAATACATAATGTTGGATATAGGGAACATACAAACCCTTTATTTATTGAATCAAAGATACTGAAATTCCACGACATAGTGAATTTGCAAACAGCTAAAATTATACACAAAGCAAACTATAACCTGCTACCCAAGAATATACAACAGTTCTTCTCAACAAAAGAGGAGAAATATAATCTTATAGAAAAATTTAATTTAAAACATTTGTACGCACGTACAACACTTAAGACCTTCAGTATATCAGTATGTGGAATTAAATTATGGAATGGATTAAGCAAAGCCATCAAACAATGTACTAATGTGATCCACTTCAAGAAACTCTTCAAACTTAAAGTGTTTACAAAGTACAAAGAGGAAGAACCATGATAAACATTCTGAATTTATTTAATTCATCCATTCTTTCATTCTTTCACTCTCAAAATAATCTTACTTATCTCATCATATGAAATGTAACTTACTTCACCAATTATTATTTATTTACTTATTTTTATTGTGATTACTTATGGAGTATATTATGAATAAATTGAGAACAGGAAGTGAACAAAAGTTTTAGCAACTGTTATGTAAAAGAAAAGGGGTAGGATTAAATAAGCTCTGCTTCTTCCTCCTCCTTTTCGAACATGTTGAAAAGAGAAACTGGAGATTGTGATGTATCATGTTGTATGCTTGCATGTTCGAAATAAACTCAACTCAACTCAACTCAACATTGGTACAGTTTTTCAATTTGCAGTAATTTGGTGTGAAATGTTATGGTAAAATTCTGATGACTGGGCTGCCAATTTGTTTTAATCGTAATAATGTTTCTTACAGGCTAACTAGTTATGTTTGAATTTAAGAACCTCTACGGTAAAGTTGTGACTTTTTGACGCTCTATGGAAAAGGATCATCTCGGTCGCCATGCTTCGCCCACGTGTTGAAAGAGATGAAATGAACTATCTAGGAGGAACTGGCTATAGAACAACACCTGGAAATGGCAAACATTAGCAGATAATGACTTTTGTGACAATCATAGCCACATTTTCACTTTGGCCCTTGGAGGCAAAATGTTTGGGCACCCCTAACGTAGATTGGAAATCAAGATGGGCTGGATCCGCAAAAGCTGTTCTTGCTCTTGCCTTTGCAGTCTATTCAATTGAATATAAGTTGAAAAGGATTTGCAAATCATTGTATTCTGTTTGTATTTACCATTTACACAACATGCCAACTTCACTGGTTTTGAGTTTTTAGGAAAATGGCAGTCACACATAAGAGATACGTGTAGACTGCAATATGACTCAAGTAAACAACACCAAAATGTTATATGTTCCATTGACAATATAAAACATTACACATGGCGCTCAAAAATCTATCAAAAATGTTTTAGTTTGACTTCGGTAAGCTATGAAGCCACAACCCTTGATAGATTGTACTGTGCTTCAACATACGAGTATTATTATGGTGTGTGTATATAAGGTAATCTTGTTATGGGACATTCACCCTCCGCTGTTGCCATTTCTAATATAAAGTAGTGCAAAGTTATTACTTATATCTGTCAGTAAACTCACAATGAAAGTGCTAAAACATACCGGTGTAGTGAGTTTACATTATTCACCCAAGGAACTTTTGTTATTAGAGAGTTCCGGTCGGACGCTTTTTCACGGGACACATTTCCGGCGTTGTTGTTGCACTAGTGAGCCACGGATGAGGAGATGCTGCTCCGTTATTGATTGAAGTAAAGTCTGAATGTCATTAAAACAGTTAGCGCCATCTTTTGACACTTCTTCCACCCCCGTCCTTGCACGCTACACCGCTACAACAAAGATGACGGGGAGAAGACGCTGTCAAAGGTGAGCCACGTAAATAATACCGCCCACAAAACGGCGCATCCTGAAGCGACTGTCAGAAAGCGGCTTGAAGATGATCTGTAAAACATCATCTATGCAACATTTTGACCAAAGAACCACCATTACATGTTATGTAGACCAGTGTTTTTCAACCACTGTGCCACGGCACACTAGTGTGCCGTGAGATACAGTCTGGTGTGCCGTGGGAGATGATGTAATTTCACATATTTGGGTTAAAAATATTATTTGCCAACCACTAATTATAATCTGCAAATTATGTGCCGATGTTGAGTGTCGGTGCTGTGTAGAGCTCGGCAGCGTGACCGTGTAATACTCTTCCATATCAGTAGATGGGAGCTGGGAATTAATTGCTTTGTAGATGTCGGGAACACGTTGTGTGAGACGACAAGGGTTTGTCGTCGTATCTAATGCTTAAACCAAAAATAAACAAAAGGTGAGTGCCCCTAAGAAAAGGCATTGTAGCTTAGGGAAGGCTATGCAGAACGAAACTAAAACCTAACTGGCTACAAAGTAAACAAAAACAGAATGCTGGACGACAGCAAAGACTTACTGTGGAGCAAAGACGGCGTCCACAAAGTACATTCGAACATGACATGACAATCAACGATGTCCCCACAAAGAAGGATAAAAACAACTGAAATATTCTTTATTGCTAAAACAAAGTAGATGCGGGAAATATCGCTCAAAGGAAGACATGAAACTGCTACAGGAAAACACCAAAAAAATAGGAGCGTAAGACAAGAACTAAAACACCACACACAGGAAAACAGCAAAAAAATACAAAATAAGTCAGGGTGTGATGTGACAGGTGGTGACAATACACCTACTTTGAGACAAGAGCTATATTGATACAGTACACCTACTTTGAGACAAGAGCTATAGTGATGCTTGGTTGGTTATGGTTTAAAGTCATATCCAAAAATTGCGACAACGACTTTTTACTGTCAACTGAGTTTCGTTATTTAGTGATTTCTGCTGGTGGTGTGCCTCTGCATTTTTTCAACGCAAAAAATGTGCCTTGGCTCAAAAAAGGTTGAAAAACACTAATGTAGACCACAAGGAAGTGTTTTACATTAAAAAAAATTATAATAATATGACTCCTTTAATGCGCCTTTTGTATGAAAATAGACCTGAATAGACCCGCTCATCGGCAGTGCGCCTTATAATCCGGTGTGCCCTATGGTCCGGAAAATACAGTATGTTGTTTTTGCGTAAACAAAGCACCCAGGCGACAAACAGCCGCTGAAAACAATACTTGTTCTTTGTCATGATGTTCTGGTATTGCTCACCAACTAGACAAAGTACAAACAATGTTGATGTAAATGTCTCGTGGGAACTTCGGCTATTGCTCATCTCTGGCTTCTCTTGGCAGGAAGTGAAAATATTCCAATCGCTAATCCTGGGCGAGCTGGAAAGAGGGCAGAACCAGTACCAGGCCCTGTGCTTCATCTCTCGCCTCAACCGCAATGAGATCATCCCCAGCGAGTCCATGGCCCGCCTCAGACAGGTACGAGCATCGTTTACGCCAAGACCTGATTCCAGGTGCTGATTTATTTATTTTTTTATTTTTTTATCGCAGAAAAACCCTCACGCCATCCGCTTGGCGGAGGAGCGCCGAGGCCTGGAGCAGCTGACCATGAGCGCCGTGGTCAATCTGAGTCGGGCCTGGCAGCTGAGCAGCCACATCCACAACATGTGCAGCGAGGCCAGAGAGGCCATCTACACCAGGGAGGCTGACGTCAAGCACTGGCTGGACAAAGGTCACGCTTGGTCTTATCTTCCATTATCTCTGCAACTGTCACAGGATGGCTTTAACCACAGTCTCTTCTCTCTCCATCTACTCCCCATTCGCCCTTTTCGTACACTCTTTATCACCATGGTGCTAACATCTCTGCTTCATAGCATCGAGACACGTCTGTCCTCTTAGCGCAGCTGATAGGACTCCTAGCATTATCTTTCTAGTGATTGTACTCGCAGCTTCTGTGTTTTATTTTTGTATGTTTGCATTCCTAATACTTCCTGCACATTGGCAGTAAGTTATTTAATAATTCCCTGAAATGCCAAAGAATGCAGAAGAAGCCTTAGTTTGGGAGGGTCCCGATCCAATTTTTTCACTTCTGATACTATACGGATATTGGCGGAGACCGATTTTAGTCCAATGCAATATCAGCAGGAATCATAGCACATACTTATTATTTTGTAGTGTTAAATGTTAGAAAAAGGTTTGCTCAAGTGAAATTTGTCAAACAAAGAACAATTGGTAAACACTAACATACCGTATTTTCCGGACTATAAGGCGCTTAAACAGTGACAAGAGACACATTCCTACTGACTACAAGTCAAACAATATGTTTAAAAGTACCGTATTTCCTTGAATTGCCGCCGGGTGTATAGTATGCGCCTTCCTAGAATTACCGCCGGGTCAAACTCATTTCGCAAAATAATTAGCGCATGCTTAGCATTACCGCCGGTTCAGGATTAACGCCGGGTCAAACTCGTTTCGCAAAATATTATTTTTATTAGCGCATGTCTAGAATTTCCGCCGGGTCAAACTCGTTTCGCAAAATAATTAGCATATGCCTAGAATTTCCGCCGGGTCAAACTCGTCAAAATGGAGGAGGCTGATTTCAATAATTTAAAATCGCATAAAGGGAAGAAGATTAAGAGCTATTCAGTAGGATTTAAAGTCCAAGCTATTGAATATGCTAAAAAGAACAGTAAGCAGCTATGTTTTATTAATATACCGTAGCTGCGTGTGTCAAATATGAGTCATTAGATGACTCCCGCCTCCTGGTGGTAGAGGGCGCTAGTGATCCTTCTTGCGACTACTCGGCTGCAGAAGAAGTGACAACAAGCAGCAACAGTTAGCAGCGATTGTTTATTTTTTCCTCTCGCTTTCACTTTTAACATGGAGGATTACATATCTAAAACAAAACAGTTTTCTAAACTGGACTTTCAATCGAAGCATTAAAGGAAGATCTCCATCGAGACAGAGAGACTATTAAAACTGAAGAAAGATAAGGAAGACTTCTATAAACAAGTTATCGATGCTTTTGGTCAGAAGGAGCTGCGCATGGACTTCATTTATAAGTAAAGGTAAGACCATAATAACGTTTTTTTTATTAAATGTGCTTTTCATGATTGTATCCTTACATCACACTCAAATTTATAAGCACAGGCCTAAATTTACCGCATGCCTTTGGTAAGCGCCAGAGTGAGAAGAGGTTTTAAAATAATTAGCGCATGCTTACATTTACCGCATGCCTTTGGTAAGCGCCGGAGTGAGAAGAGGTTTTAAATTAATTACCGCCCCGGCGGCAATTCAAGGAAATACGGTAATTGTAATTCAGATTGGTAGCAAAATAATTCCCCTCCACAAAGTTTTATGTAAATTAATTACCGTATTTTTCATACTATAAGGCACACTTAAAAATCCTTTCATTTTCTCAAAACTCGACAGTGCGCCTTATAACCCGGTGCGCCTAATGTACGGAATGATTCTGGTTTTGCTTACCGACCTCAAAGCTATTTTATTTGGTACATGGTGTAATGATAAGTGTGACCAGTAGATGGCAGTCAAACATAAGAGATACGTGTAGACTGCACCATGATGGCAAAATGGCTCAAGTTAACAACACCAACATTTTCTATTTTCCATTGAAAATATAGAAGATTACACACGGCGCTCAAAAATCTATCAAAATGTTTTAGTATGACTTTGGTAAGCTATGAAGCCGCACCGCTTGATGGATTGTGCTGTGCTTCAACATAGGAGTATTATTATGGTGTGTGTATAAGGTAAGACATATTATCTGGCGTTTTGTTTCACAATATTACGCAAAAGCAACTTTTCTTACCTTCTGGTACCTGCTGATCTGTATTTGGGATCTGCATAAATCCTGAAAAATTGCGCACGTCCGCCTTTGTAGTCCGTGTCGACACTATAGTCGATAAGCTTCTTCTTTTTCTCTTATCTTCTTGTTATGGGACATTCATCCTCAGCTGTTGCCATTTCTAATATAAAGTAGTGTAAAGTTCTTACTTATATCTGTCAGTAAATTTACCATGAAAGCGCCTTATACTCCGCCCTATGGTCCGGAAAATACAGTACTTTTTTAATTTTGTCGTGGGGTTGTCCCGATACCAATATGTTGCTACCGGTGGTGGTACCAAAATGTTTTTCAATACGTTTCGATACTTTGCAAAATAATGGGCACCACAAAACATCTTTCATTTTTGGCTTCATTTTAACAAAAAACTATTACAATATAATAAACATATGGTTGTTATTGCACTCCAAGAACAATTTAGAAGATTAAAACACAAATTAAAAGACATTAAAGACATTGGGCTTTTCTTGTTGCACTCAAAGAACAATTTACAATTTTATATATTACATATAGCCTGCCATAATCTAGGATTAAGTTACAATAGAATATAAATCTTTATTGACATTGTATTAAATGCTTCATGATTTATGGTTGCCACTGTTGGTATGTGCTTTAAGATAAATAAAATCGTTCGAAAATACTAAAGTCAATATTGTTGTTAAAAGTACACAGATAAGACATGCAGCATGTAAAAACACACATTGTTAAGGATAAAACACAAATTGTATTGTCATTTCACGCGCTATGTGGGCATTTTGGGCTAATACCGTATTAAGGCGCACTTAAAATGCCTTCATTTTCTCAAAAGCCGACAGTGTGCCTTATAACCCGGTGCGACCAATGTACGGAATAATTCGGGTTGTGCTTACCGACCTCGAAGCAATTTTATTTGGTATGTAGTGTAATGACAAGTGTGACAAATAGATGGCAGTCACAAATAAGACATACGTGTAGACTAGAATCAGAATCAGAATACCTTTATTGTCATTGTATGGAAACAACAAAATTGAACAGCAATCCAACTCAGTGCTTTTAAAACAACCTACATAAAATAGTCTTAAAACAACAAACAATAATAAAAAATAAAACATTTTTTAAAACCTAACATATTGTTAAAAACATATTGCACAGCAGATCTCTAGCAGAGGTAAGCAAGTTAATAAAGTGGTGAGTGTTCAGGTACGTGCAGATTTTAGGGCAATAACAGCTCTAGGATAGAAACTGTTTTTAAAGCTATTTGTCCTTGCTTTGATGGTCTTATAGCGCCTCACTGAGGGCAAGAGTTAAAGCCAGTGGTGACCTGGGTGGGATGAGTCCCTGAGGATGCTGTTTGCTCTCCTGCTGCAGTGTCTCTTATACAGGTCCTCTAGAGATGTAAGAGGACATGCAGTGGTCCTCTGGGCCGCGTTTAGTAAACAACCAGTAAACAACATCAAAACTTAAAATGTTCCATTAAAAACAAAGAACATCACACGGGGCGCTCAAAAATCTGTCAACATGTTTTAGTACGACTTTGAAGCCACACCGCTTGATGGATTGTCGGCCCATTACGACTACCGTAGTCAGCGATACAAGTATAACTATGGTGTGTGTGTATAAGGACTGCAAAGTGGCACACATTAGCAGACATTATCTGCCGTTTTGTTCTGCAATATTATGCAAAAGCAACTTTTCTTACCTTCTGGTACCTGCTGATGTGTATTTGAGATCTGCATAAGTCCTGAAAATTTGCGCACGTCCCCCACTGTAGTCCGTGCCGATGCCGTAATGGATAAGCTTCTTCTTTTTCTCTATCTTCTTGTTATGGGACAATTACCCTCCACTGTTGCCATTTCTAATATAAAGTGGTGTAAAGTTCTTACTCATATCTCGCTATGGAAGTGCTAAAACATACCGGTGTAGTGAGTTTACATTATTCACCCAAGGAACTTTATTTATGCGAGAGGTTAGACGTTTTTTCACTGGACAATATTTCGGGCGTTGTTGTTGTTTCCGGATGAGGAGATGCTTGAATTAAAGTCAGAATGTCATTAAAACAGTTAGCTCCATCTTTTGACTCTTCTTCCACTCCCGTCCTTGCACGCTACACCGCTACAACAAAGATGACGGGGAGAAGACGCTGCCGAAGGTAAGCCACGTAAATAAGACCGCCCACAAAACGGCGCATCCTGAAGCGACGGTCAGAAAGCGACTTGAAGACGATGTGTAAAACATCATCTATGCAACATTTTGACCAAAGAACCACCATTGCATGTTATGTAGACCACAAGGAAGTCTTTTAAATTAAGAAAAAAATCATAATATGACCCCTTTAATGCGCCCTATAATCCAGTGCGACTTATGTATGAAAAAAGACCTGAATAGACCCGCTCACCGGCAGTGCGCCTTATAATCCGGTGTGCCCTATGGTCCAGAAAATACGGTAGACCGCAATATTGCACAATGTTCAGTGTGCTTGCTTTTAAATGTGCTTAGGTCAGAAAGTGCTGTGGCTTTGTTTAGTTTTCAGCTGTACTGTACTCCCACATGCCCACATTGATGTTGCATTCCGCGCAGAATGGAATTAGGAAGTACACCACTTGGAGCAGGTCTGACCTGACTGCAAAGGAACTACATGTGGCCCAGTTCTCCAGGACGGTCATCGTGCTCTGATCACTATGTTACTTGTTGGAATTCATGTTTTACCTAAGAAAACTGCACTCATGCAGCCCCAGATAAAAACGCTGCCATCGCCATACTTTACTGTAAGCAGGGCACAATTATCTTACCTACATTGTAAAAAAAAAATCTGTAGATTTTGTGGCAAAACACTGGCAGCTCAGTCCCCAGAATTTCACAGTAAATTTTTTTGTTATGGTTTACATTTTTTTCGAACATGGTTTTCAATAGGGCTGCAAATTTTTGGGTGTCCCACGATTCGAATCAATATCGACTCTTGGGGTCACGATTCGATTCAAAATCGATTTTTTTTTTTTTGCGATTCAACGCGATTCTCGATTCAAAAACGATATTTTTCCGATTCAAAAGGATTCTCTATTCATTCAATACATAGGATTTCAGCAGGATCTACCCCAGTCTGCTGACATGCAAGCAGAGTAGTAGATTTTTGTAAAAAGCTTTTATAATTGTAAAGGACAATATTTTATCAACTGATTGCAATAATGTAAATTTGTTTTAACTATTAAGTGAACCAAAAATATGACTTATTTTATCTTTGTGAAAATATTGGACACAGTGTGTTGTCAAGCTTATGAGATTTGATGCAAGTGTAAGCCACTGTGACACTATTGTTCTTTTTTTTTTTTTTTTATAAATGTCTAATGATAGTGTCAATGAGGGATTTTTAATCACTGCTATGTTGAAAGTGTAACTAATATTGATACTGTTGTTGATAATATTCATTTTTGTTTCACTACTTTTGGTTTGTTCTATGTCGTGTTTGTGTCTCCTCTCAATTGCTCTGTTTATTGAAGTTCTGAGTGTTGCTGGGTCGGGTTTGGTTTTGGAATTGGATTGCATTGTTATGGTATTGCTGTGTATTGTTTTGTTGGATTGATTAATTTAAAAATACAATTAAAAATAAAATTTAAACAAATAAAATTAAAAAAAAAATGTATTAAAAAAAATAAAATAAAAAATAAATAAATAAAAATAGATTTTTTTTAAATGAGAATCTATTCTGAATCGCACAACGTGAGAATTGCGATTCAAATTCGAATCGATTTTTTCTCACACCCCTAGTTTTCAGTTTCTCATTACAACATGTCAGAAAAAGAGTAAGAAAAGGCAAAGCTTCATCCATCCATCCATTTTCTACCGCTTATTCCCTTCGGGGTCACGGGGGGCGCTGGAGCCTATCTCAGCTACAATCGGGTGGAAGGCGGTGTACACCCTGGACAAGTCGCCACCTCATCGCAGGGCCCTTATGGGTGTTTTTAAAGCAAAATACTGTAAATGGAAAAACTCTACCACTGGTTTTGTTTTTTTACGGTAGAATTCTGGCAACTGAGCTTCTGTTTTATTATCGTAAAATTCATGGTTATTGCTTAAAAAAGGTTCATTATGTCTTCTTATTCATATACTTTTTTAAATTTTCGGTATATTAGATAATATACCGGATATATGGTCTGATAACAAGTAAATTTGAAAAAGTTCATGGTGGTTGTTTTTACAGTGTAAGTTGCTCTCTGTTTGGACATAATTGCCGGAATAACACTGGACAAAAGTATTGGGACACTTAGGACTAACACTAGTCAAAAGTATTGGGACACTTAGGACTAACACTAGGCAAAAGTATTGGGACACTTAGGACTAACACTGGACAAAAGTATTGGGACACTTAGGACTAACACTAGGCAAAAGTATTGGGACACTTAGGACTAACACTGGACAAAAGTATTGGGACACTTAGGACTAACACTAGACAAAAGTATTGGGACACTTAGGACTAACACTGGACAAAAGTATTGGGACACCTAGGACTAACACTGGACAAAAGTATTGGGACACTTAGGACTAACACTAGGCAAAAGTATTGGGACACTTAGGACTAACACTGGACAAAAGTATTGGGACACTTAGGACTAACATTGGACAAAAGTATTGGGACACTTAGGACTAACACTGGACAAAAGTATTGGTACACTTAGGACTAACACTGGACAAAAGTATTGGGACACTTAGGACTAACACTGGACAAAAGTATTGGGACACTTAGGACTAACACTGGACAAAAGTATTGGGACACTTAGAACTAACACTGGACAAAAGTATTGGGACACTTCGGACTAACACTAGGCAAAAGTATTGGGACGCTTAGGACTAACACTGGACAAAAGTATTGGGACACTTAGGACTAACACTGGACAAAAGTATTGGGACACTTAGGACTAACACTAGACAAAAGTATTGGGACACTTAGGACTAACACTAGGCAAAAGTATTGGGACACTTATGGACTACAAGTAGACAAAAGTATTGGGACACTTAGGACTAACACTAGGCAAAAGTATTGGGACACTTATGGACTAACACTGGACAAAAGTATTTGGACACTTAGGACTAACACTAGACAAAAGTATTGGGACACTTAGGACTAACACTAGGCAAAAGTATAGGGACACTTATGGACTACAAGTTGACAAAAGTATTGGGACACTTAGGACTAACACTAGGCAAAAGTATTGGGACACTTATGGACTAAAAGTAGACAAAGGTATTGGGACACTTAGGACTAACACTAGGCAAAAGTATTGGGACACTTATGGACTAACACTGGACAAAAGTATTTGGACACTTAGGACTAACACTAGACAAAAGTATTGGGACACTTAGGACTAACAGTAGACAATGACAATGTGAAATGGAATTAATTCATTTTTGTCCTCAAAATTCTACACACAATACTCTATAATGACAACGTGAAATGGAATTATTTATTTTTTGTCCTCTAAATTCTACACACAATACCTTGTTGAATGGGTAAAGACGGGAAACCCCAGCAAAAGTCTGTCCCGTCCAACGCTGCTTGCAGCTTTAATTTGTTATTATTTTCCTAAAACTTTGAGACTTTCCAACGTCCAGTTGCCGATGGCCTCGTGTGAACTACGGGCTACAAGCGAATATTTCTGACTCACAATAGCGTCAGGCGGCGGACGCTCGTCCCTCAGGGCGGAAACAATCAAGTCCAAATTGCACCGGGGTGAGGAGAATACGCATGAAAGCAGCAACGTTGTCCCCCCAACACGGTCACGCTCCCGCACCATTATCTGTAGTGCGCATCTTCTTTGCATAAGAAAGCCCCCAGCCCCAGATTCACACATTCTTTTGTCCTTTTTAACAGCTCTTCCTCTCCTCGCTTTCCACAGGCGTGGACAGCTCCATATTCGAGGTGCTGCCGCATACGACCGAGGCGCCCCACTTCCAGGCCTGCCACGCCACCAAGGACATGTGGCAGCCGTGTCTCTGCACGTACGCCCTCCGTCTGGAGTGGTACCCGTGTCTCCTCAAGTACTGCCGCAGCCGGGACAACGCGGGCCGGGGGTCCACGTACAAGTGCGGCATCAAGAGCTGCAGCAAGGGCTACCACTTCACCTACTACGTCCCCCAGAAACAGCTCTGCTTATGGGACGAGGAGACTTAGCACCTGCTCTATTTTCATGATAAAGGCCAGAACTGGAGCAGGCGAGACAAAAACATCACTGTGATTAAAGACAAGTGGCTTTTACTTCTGTGACAAAAACAGTCGCACAAAAAAAAAACGCCACCTCATCAACAACCTCACATGTTGGATTTATTTATTTTTGCTCGACTACGGACTTTTTGAAATGTTTTTCATATGAATCTCTTAACAAACCGCGAGTCCTCAAACATTACGATTTCAATTGTATTTCCTCAAGGCTCATTTGCAGCACATGTTTGTTAGGGTGTCAAGTAAACCAAAGTCAAAGCAAAAAGTTGTCAATAGGAGGGTGTAAGCTTTCCTTCTGTCTGCAAAAAGTGCCTATTCAGGCAGACGGTGGTTCTTACACTGCCATCTTGTGGTCCATTTGTAGCATTTATTTTGAATTTATGCAGCTCAAACCTTTGATCCCTTCCACCTCCTTGAACACGCCGGACCAAATAGAGCAGTACCAACTATGGCCTTTGCTGAGTAAGTGCCTCAATGTTCTTAAAAGAGTGTATGCACGGATTTTGTATGTCAGGACATGAACTTTTTCAAGAGTTAATAAAGGTTTCAATTTCCATTGTTGATTTTGCATATTTCACAAGTGTCATTTTTTTTTGGCTGAATGGCATACTTGCCAACCTTGAGACCTCCGATTTCCGGAGATGGGGGTTGGGGGGGCGTGCTTGGGGGCGGGGGCGTGGTTAAGAGGGGAGGCATGGCGTAGTGGGTAGAGCAACCGTGCCAGAAACCTGAGGGTTGCAGGTTCGCTCCCCGCCTCTTACCATCCAAAAAATCACTGCCGTTGTGTCCTTGGGCGGGACACTTCACCCTTTTCCCCCGGTGCCACTCACACCGGTGAATTGAATGATGAATGATAGGTGGTGGTCGGAGGGGCCGTTGGCGCAAATTGCAGCCACGCTTCCGTCAGTCTACCCCAGGGCAGCTGTGGCTATGAAAGTAGCCTACCACCAGCAGGTGTGAATGAATGATGGGTTCTACATGTAAAGCGACTTTGGGTACTTAGAAAAGCGCTATATAAATCCCAGTTATTATTATTATTATTATTATTATATTTACAGCTAGAATTCACCAAGTCAAGTATTTCATATATATATATATATATATATATATATATATATATATATATGTGTGTAAATACAAGAAATACTTGAATTTCAGTGTTCATTTATTTACACATATACACACACACAACACTCATCTACTCATTGTTGAGTTAAGGGTTGAATTGTCCATCCTTGTTCTATTCTCTGTCACTATTTTTCTAACCATGCTGAATACCCTCTCTGATGATGCATTGCTGTGTGGCACGCACAAAAGTGCTTTCATCAAATGCACTAGAGTCTGGAATCTTCCATCTCTCCCAAGCATGGCCCAAAACCGGTCAATCTTTGCTTCCTGAGGAAGATCTTCACTGACAAGCACTTGGTAGTCCACTACTTCGTCCCGGAGGCTATCCAGGTCCAATCGCAGCTGCGGCTTGGAACTTACAAGCGTATTTCTTCATCTTACTCGTCGTCGGCGTCGCCACAGCTGTATCTTCCTCGTTCTATTGCTTTGTCTCCTTGTTGTGTGCGCAGTTGTGCACTGCACTCTCTAAAAGCCCTAGATGTTATTGTCACATATGCATGTACAGTAGATGGCAGTATTGTCCTGTTTAAGAGTGTCACAACATTGCTGTTTACGGCAGACGAACTGCTTTACGGTAGACGAAAACGTGACTGCTGTTGTTGTGTGTTGTTACCACGCTGGGAGGACGTTAATGAAACTGCCTAACAATAAACCCACATAAGAAACCAAGAACTCGCCCTCCATCATTCTACAGTTATAACGTGATTGGGCAGGCACGCTGTTTATATTTTGGGAACTGGCTGTCCTCACTCAGGTTTACATGGAGCTGGAGAGGGCGTGGCCTCCAGCTCCGCCTGAATTTCGGGAGATTTTCAAGAGAAAATTTGTCCCGGGAGGTTTTCGGGAGAGGCGCTGAATTTTGGGAGTCTCCCGGAAAATCCGGGAGGGTTGGCAAGTATGCTGAATGGTGATCAGATAATGCTATAATGCAGTTTCCCACCTAGGCCTTCAGTGACGTCCAACTTGGTCCGACTTCAATAAATACCATAATTTATGTCGCCACATGACCACTGCTTGAAAGATACTTTGCATAAACTAGTGTTGTCCCGATACCAATATTTTGGTACCGGAACCAAAATTATTTAGATACTTTTCTAAATAAAGGGGACCACAAAACAAATTGCATTATTGGCTTTAATTTAACAAAAACATCTTGGGGTACATTAAACATATGTTTCTTATTGCAAGTTTGTCCTTAAATAAAATAGTGAACATGCGAGACAACTTGTTTTTTAGTGGTAAGCAAGCAAACAAAGGCTCCTAATTTAACTGCTGACATATGCAGTAACATATTGTGTCATTTATCTACCTATTATTTTGTCAAAATTATTAAGGACAAGTGGTAGAAAATGAATTATTAATCTACTTGTTCATTTACTGTTAATATCTGCTTACTTTCACTTTTAACATGTTCTATCTACACTTCTGTTGAAATGTAATAATCACTTATTTTTCTGTTGTTTTGATACTTTACATTAGTTTTGGATGATACCACAAATTTGGGTATTAATCCGATACCAAGTAGTTACAGGATCATACATTGGTTATATTCAAAGTCCTCATGTGTCCAGGAACGTATTTCCTGAGTTTATAAACATAATATAAATTTTTTTTTAAATGAAAGAAGATGTTGTGATTAGGGATGTCCAATAATGGCTTTTTTCCGATATCCCGATATTGTCCAACTCTTTAATTACCGATACCGATATCAACCGATATATACAGTCGTGGATTTAACACATTATTATGCCTAATTTGGACAACCAGGTATGGTGAAGATAAGGTACTTTTTAAAAAAATTAATAAAATAAGATGAATAAATTAAAAACATTTTCTTGAATAAAAAAGAAAGTAAAACAATTTAAAAACAGTTACATAGAAACTAGTAATTAATGAAAATGAGTAAAATTAACTGTTAAAGGTTAGTACTATTAGTGGACCAGCAGCACGCACAATCATGTGTGCTTACAGACTGTATCCCTTGCAGACTGTATTGATATATATTGATATATAATGTAGGAACCAGAATATTAATAACAGAAAGAAACAACCCTTTTATGTGAATGAGTGTGAATGAGTGTAAATGGGGGAGGGAGGTTTTTTGGGTTGGTGCACTAATTGTAAGTGTATCTTGTGTTTTTTATGTTGATTTAATAAAAAAAATAAAAATAAAAAAACGATACCGATAATTTCCGATATTGCATTTTAACGTATTTAACGACCGATAATATCGGCCTCTCGACTTGTCTAGTTGTGATGCCAAAAAATATCGACGTAATCATAGTAGTATCGCTCCTGTACCTGGTATCATTACAGTGGATGTCAGGTGAGATCCACAAATGGCGTTTGTTTACATTTTGACGGCGGTGAGCTACGGTGTGTAGTGAAGCATATTTACCTATTCCTCGTCCTGCAGTGATAATGTTAGTTGTAAGAAACTTACTTTATTTGTCGCCATGGAGACAAGGATTAGTGATTTAGAAGTAGCTAAAACACTGCAGACTGGGGATGGACGTTAGCCGCTAGCTCGCTAGCCATGTCTTAAAGCACCTCTTCCTGAGGGTGTTTCAGTGTTATAACTTCACCTTTATCGTTAGTTTTTAGGCCAAAATGCGTCCGTTCTCCCTTTTCTGTCTACACACCATGTCTGCTTGTAAGTACTCAGTGATTGTGCGCTGCCGAACATGCTCCTCTGCTCTTAAAACCAGCAATGACACAACGTGAAGACGACGGAGGCATGGGGGGGGAACGGTATTTTTCAGAGGCAGTATAGAACCGAATATGATTCATTAGTATCGTGGTACTATACTAATACAACCCTAACAGAAACACACTTGCGCACTCAATTTGTCATTAGTGTACAAAACGGGTTATTTTTTTGGCGCATTTAAAAATCAATAAACCCGCATGGTACTGTCAAAACTAAAATAATTGTAAAAAAACATATTGATCATCAAATTCTATAGAATGTGTTCTATTTATTAAAAAAGTAATTATTTTCTTCTCAGAAAAGTTTTATTTATTTAGACAAATAATTAATTGTGTTTTTATTTATTTATATATATATATATATATATATATATATATATATATATATATATATATATATATATATATATTTAATAAAATACTTCTGATTCTAATTATACAGCATTGTATTCAATTATTGTCATTTGATTTTATAATGTCCTAAGGTCCATGCTACCTAATCAAAAAAAAAATATATATATATAACTAGTATAATTTTGAAATATTAAAGGATGTATTAAAACACCTTTAAAATGGTTATACTAGTAAATGAATAATTATTTATTTATCTGTGTAATGTTCAGCTCAGACCACAGGGGGTCGCTGTCTGACACGAAGCTGCAGCATCGTATTTAAAAGGCGTCTCGGAGGCGAGCAGGTCGTTTAGCCGGAGAAAATGGAACAAAACCGCACAATTGTGAGCGTTAAAGTGTGATTTAAGACACACGTCGTGCTATGTAAGGTTTTTTTTTGTGATGTCATGTGCATAAAAAACGAGGTAGGTGAAAAGAGGGACGAACAAGGCTTTGATAGACGTGTAACAAGGCGCCATATGGAGAACAACAACGACTACATTTGACTCGGTATCGGACACAAAGTTAACATCCACATGCACGTCGTCAAGGTAATGTTTTATTATAATTTTTTATTTAATGTGTGTTAAATAGGTGGAAACGCTTTGTTAGCATCTTAGCTTGTTAGCATATCATGCATTGTGTTGCATGAGCGTCCATTGTTAATATTCTATAATGTCGACATTTATCCTGTCTCAGTCCAATTTAAATGTTTTTTTTTTAAATATACAATGTGTGACACTGTAATATATACTGACAAAAGGGAATTGTACTGCCTGTTTGCGAGTATTTATGCTTCCACAAGGTGTCGCTTATCAGCACAAAACAGCAACATCTGACTTCAATCAATCAATCAATCAATCAAAGTTTATTTATATATCCCTAAATCACGAGTGTCTCAAAGGGCTGCACAAGCCACAACCACATCCTCGGCTCAGACTTACTTTTTCTTTCCTATATATTTATTCAAGGAGGGTGCCATGATTGGGTATAAAAGCAGCTTCAATGAAATGCTGAGTCATTCACAATCGAGGGTGTGAGAGTCACCGCTTTGTCAACAAATACTTGAGCAAATTGTTTAAGAACAACATTTCTCAACCAGATATTACAAGGAATTTAGGGATTTCACCATCTACGGCAGGGGTGTCAAACTCAAATACAGAGTGGGCCAAAATTTAAAACTGATTAAAGCCGCGGGCCAAGGTTGAACAAATTAACCTTTTAATAGAGACCCAAACAAGTTTTGCATTGAATATTGAACAAGCAAGGCTTATATAACTTTATAGTGACATGCAAAATCGAGTTTCAAATAATAATAATATTAATTAAAAAAATATCAATGGCATATCAAATAAGATTTCTATTTGCAGCCTTCTGAGGTAAATATCAACATTAACTTTTTCCACAGGCTAATAAATTTGAAAATAAAATAATGAAAAAACCAACCATTCTGGACTTTAAACTGCTCAGTTTGCAACACACTGACCTAATCCAGTGGTTCTTAACCTGGGTTCGATCGAACCCTAGGTGTTCGGTGAGTCGGGCTCAGGGGTTCGGCGGAGGTCAAGACACACCCGACTCATCGTGTAAATAAAAACTTCTCCCTATCTGCGTATTACGGATACGGCGACAGCAGAAGTCAGATGCACTGTGTTGGTTTTGTTGTTTGAACAAGGTGATGTTCATGCCCGGTTAATTTTGTGCACCAGTAAAAAAACATGGTAACACTTTAGTATGGGAAACATATTCACCATTAATTAGTTGCTTATTAACATGCAAATTAGTAACATATTGGCTCTTAACTAGTCATTATTAAGTACTTATTAATGCCTTATTCGGCATGGCCTTATTATAACCCTAACCCTCTAACCCTGGCCCTAACCAAATAACTCTAAATTAAGTCTTTGTTACTTAGAATATGTTCCCCATACTAAAGTGTTACCAAAAACATATAACATTGTCTTGAATTTGAAAAAAACAAATCATTTTATTTTTCACTAAAGAAGGTTTTGGTGAATGCGCATATGAAACTGGTGGGGTTCGGTACATCCAACAAGGTTAAGCACCACTGATCTAATCTGATGTGCCCACGCCAGATACCTGCCATCTTTTCTTGGATGCTAGTTCATTAATGTCGGGGCTCAGGCTTTGAGCTGAAGCAACCCTCATTATCAAACGAAGGTGTTCATCAGTCATTATATCTCATATTCCACAGTCTTGGGGGGGGGGGGGGGGGCCTTACAGGCACTGCTTTTAATGTCCTCTACGAGCTGACGTCACGTCCGCTTTTCATCCCTTCTAACAACGTGCCTGCCCAGTCACAAGATATGAACCCCCCCCCCCACACACACACACACACACACATTGTAGCGTCCCGGAAGAGTTAGTGCTGCAAAGGGTTCTGGGTATTTGTTCTGTTGTGTTTATGTTGCGTTACTGTGCTGATGTTCTCCAAAAATGTGTTTGTCATTCTTGTTTGGTGTGGATTCACAGTGTGGCGTATATTTCTAACAATGTTAAAGTTTTTTTATACTGGCACCCTCAGTGTAACCTGTATCGCTGAAGATCAAGTATGCGTTGCATTCACTTCTGTGTGTGTGCCCAAAGCTGCACATATTATGTAACTGGGCCAGCACTCGTTAGACTGGACGGAAAGGGGACGTTACAATTCTTGGGAGGGGCACTGAGATTTGGGAGTCTCCCGGGAGGTTTGGCAAGTATGAGAATTAGCGGTGTACCGCGGCACCTTCGCTGTATATTATGGGCGGGCCAGCTCTAGTGTTCATTTGATATCGCCTCACGGGCCAGGTGAAATTACACTACGGGCCAAATTTGGCCCGCGGGCCAGAGTTTGACACCCATAATCTATGGTCATCAAAAGGTTCAGAGAATCTGGAGAAATCACCGCACAAAAGCAGCAAGGCTGAAAACCAACATTGAATTCCCGTGACATTCAATCCCTCAGGCGGTACTGCATCAAAAAGGCACATCAGTGTGTAAAGGATATCACCACATGGGCTCAGGAACACTTCAGAACACCACTGTCAGTAACTACAGTTGGTCGCTACATTTGTAAGTGAAAGTTAAAACTCTACTACGCAAAGCGAAAAACCATTTATCAACAACACCCAGAAACGCCGCCGGCTTCGCTGGGCTCGAGCTCATCTAATATGGACTGATGCAAAATGGAAAAGTGTTCTGTGGTCTGACAAATCCACATGTCAAATAGTTTTTGTGAAACTGTGGACGTTGTGTCCTCCAGAACAAAGTGGAAAAGACCCATGCGGATTGTTCTAAGACAGACAGCAAGCGCACCTTCTTACACACGTCACATACTGTCACGTCATACGCCCTCCCCGAGCAGAGAGGTAGAGACATGGTAACGTTAGCTGTGATGCTAGCTGAGTGGTGCGAGCGCTAATACAAGAGAAAGAAGGTGCGAATCTGGTAACAAATGGAGGAATAATTAATTTCTAAGAAAAAAAGCAGGTGGTCCATCGTCTGGCGGTGGAATGGCTTCAAGTGGGAAGATGTCGAACAGACAACTGTAATTTGTCAAGTGTGGGGCGAAAGTGTTGCTATAAAAAGTAGCATTACTGCTGTAACAAACAGTTCAGGGTGTCCCAAGTTACCGGAGTGTGTTAGGTAAGGAGGAGGAGTTTTTTCCCTCCAGAGTTGCCGTAGGGTTTTGACGGAGGGTGTGTGTGGTTGTGGAAGGAGGTGTGTGATGTTGACATTAAAGAAGCGGTGGCTACCGAACCTGCTCTAATGTCTCCCGTTTATTATTTTATTAGATAAGTACACTGTATAGGCGAACCCAGGACACTCGGCTACACTGCTAATATGTAGCATCATTTGAAAAGTCACCCACTAGACAATGAAGAGGGCTTACTCTGCACGTCAACATCGTTCGGTGCCACACGTCCACACCATCAAAATGCCGAGGCAAACATTTCCACATCAACACCGTATGAAAAAAAAATAGTGATTTTTTTTGTTGTGATTTCCCTCTCTGCATGAAAGTTTAAAAGTAGCATATATTAATGCAGTATGAAGAATGTTTTAATGTAGACACATAGAATCATCATACTGCTGTGATTATATGCATCAAGTGTTCATTCAAGGCTAAGGCAAAATATCGAGATATATATCGTGTATCGCGATATGGCCTTAAAAAAAAGGCAATATCGCCCAGCCCTACGACTCTTTTCATAAAATTGGCAAAATGTTAAGCTTTTCTTGTAAAAATGCGACTGTTATTCAGTAAAATTCCAACTTTTATCTTTATATTGCACAAATGTTCAGTTTTTCTTGTAAAATACGGCAACAGCAGAAGTCAGACTGATTTTCAGGCGTGTAATTTGTTGTGAGTTGATGCACTGTGTTGGTTTTGTTCTTTGAACAAGGTGATGTTCATGCACGGTTCATTTTGTGCTCCAGTAAAAAAACAAAACATACAACTTTTTCTTGAATTTGAAAAATTTGGTGAATGCGCATATCAAAACGGTGGGGTTTGGTAGCTCCAAAAAGGTTAAGAACCACTGCTCTAAGGTGCATGGCTGCGGAATTTGAGAAAAATTAGTTCATTGAGCAAAGAAAGTTAGCACTTTAATGTTGGCATGCTGACGTTTGCATGCTAACAGTTTACAAGTGTCACCTACCAAGTTACATGACTCTGGGGTAGACGGTTGCAAAACTAGCGCAAATAGTTAGCATGCTAATTTTAGCATGCTCGCAAGCTAACGTTAGCATGCTATCACTTAGCATGTGTCACATGCCAAGTTATATGACTGTAAGGTGTATGGCATGCTAACAGGTAACAAGTGTCACATACCAAGTTTTATGACCCTGGGTGAAACGGTTGCAAAACTAGCTAAAGAAAAAGTTAGCATGCTAATATTAACAAGCTAACGTGAGCATGATAAAAGTTAACTTGGGTCACATACCAAGTTAAATGATTCTAAGACGTATTAGGTAAGAGAGTCCAGTCTATAGTGGATCTAGTTAATAGTGTGAGAGTCCAGTCCATAGTGGATCTAGTTAATAGTGTGAGAGTCCAGTCCACAGTGGATCTAGTTAATAGTGTGAGAGTCCAGTCCATAGTGGATCGAGTTAATAGTGTGAGAGTCCAGTCCATAGTGGATCGAGTTAATAGTGTGAGAGTCCAGTCCATAGTGGATCTAGTTAATAGTGTGAGAGTCCAGTCCATAGTGGATCGAGTTAATAGTGTGAGAGTCCAGTCCATAGTGGATCGAGTTAATAGTGTGAGAGTCCAGTCCATAGTGGATCTAGTTAATAGTGTGAGAGTCCAGTCCATAGTGTTTCTAGTTAATAGTGTGAGAGTCCAGTCCATAGTGGATCGAGTTAATAGTGTGAGAGTCCGGTCCATAGTGGATCTAGTTAATAGTGTAAGAGTCCAGTCCATAGTGGATGTAGTTAATAGTGTGAGAGTCCAGTCCATAGTGGATCTAGTTAATAGTGTGAGAGTCCAGTCCATAGTGGATCTAGTTAATAGTGTGAGAGTCCAGTCCATAGTGGATCTAGTTAATAGTGTGAGAGTCCAGTCCGTAGTGGTTCTAGTTAATAGTGTGAGAGTCCAGTCTGTAGTGGATCTAGTTAATAGTGTGAGAGTCCAGTCCGTAGTGGATCTAGTTAATAGTGTGAGAGTCCAGTCCATAGTGGATCTAGTTAATAGTGTGAGTCCAGTCCATAGTGGATCGAGTTAATAGTGTGAGAGTCCAGTCCATAGTGGATCTAGTTAATAGTGTGAGAGTCCAGTCCATAGTGGATCTAGTTAATAATAATACTCACCTCCATTATGGACAATATACTGCATTTATTAAGTATCGTTATCAAGTAGCATTATCACTGAAGGACGAGAGCTAAACATGTTGCACACTGAAGGCATGTTAATAGCTAAGCTACTGCTAGGCTAGCTTGAAACAACACAAGAAATACGAGTTTGATAAAGTTGAAGAAGTCGAGAAAAGTAAACAGTAATTACCAGGAAATGAATAAGTTGATGAATAAGAGTTAGAGAGAGGATAATATAACAATGACTGCTTTGTCACAGTCAGTACACAACATGTAAGAGGAGGACAGATCGATCCATAAATTGGTGATGCTGATACCAAGGGTAGTATCAGTAAATGATCAAGTACATTCTTTTGTCTTAAAATCTTATTTGTTGTTTCTGTTAATGTTTACAAACTCTGGGAATAATTCCCTGAACACAGGAGGGCAAAACCCTAAGGACTTAAATTAACAGGTTATGCTCTTGTTCAGGTATTGTGTACTGTTGACTTTGTTTTGCTCAAACAATTGTATGTAATAAAAGAAAGTAGGGGAACTAGTTAAAATATTGTTACACAGTCGGCTGCATAAAACCCTGATCGGAACGTGCCTACTTTTAGAGGATTATCTTTCCAGTTGAGAGAGATCCGGGTTTGAACATGTCGGTGTGGAGCAGGGCTCTTCAAACATATGACGCCATACCAGCCCCCCTGAGTTCAGTTCAAAACTTGGGAGAACAAACAGCAAATTCCTAAAAACATTAGAATGCTCCTGTTGTATAGAGCAACTTGGACTACTGTAAACTGTAGACTACTGCATTTTAACCTTGTAAGAAAACATAAAACACTGGGGTCCAAACTTGTGATTTACATTGTGTAAATGGTCAATAAAAACAGAATACAATGATTTGCTAATCCTTCTCAACCGATATTCAACTGAATAGACTGCAAAGACAAGATACTTAACGTTCAAACTGGAAACCTTTGTTATTATTTGCAAATATTACGTCATTTGGAATTTGATGCCTGCAACATGTTTAAAAAAAGATGGCACAAGTGGCAAAAAAGACTGAGAAAGTTGAGTAATGCTTATCAATGCACCACAGTTCGCTCACAATAGACAAGAATAATAAATAATATAATATGAATAATGTATTTTATATATATAATATATAAATAATATACATATATTGTACATGTACTCTACATTTAATTGCAGTCAAGAAGGAACAATTTTGTATTTGGAACATCCCACTGGTGAACGGGCTAATTGTGAACAGGTGGGTGCCATGATTGGGTATAAAAGCAGCTTCAATGAAATGCTCAGTCATTCACAGACGAGGGTGTGAGGGTCTCAATGCTTGAGCAAATTGTTTAAGAACAACATTTGTCAACCAGATATTGCAAGGAATTTAGGGATTTCACCATCTACGGTCATCAAAAGGTTCAGAGAATCTGGAGAAATCACCGCACGTAAGCAGCAAGGCTGAAAACCAACATTGAATTCCCATGACATTCAATCCCACAGGCGGTACTGCATCAGAAAGAGACATCAGTGTGTAAATGATATCACCACATGGGCTCAGGAACACTTCAGAACACCACTGTCAGTAACTGCAGTTGGTCGCTACATCTGTAAGTGCAAGTTAAAACTCTACTACGCAAAGCGAAAGCCATTTATCAACAACACCCAGAAACGCCGCCGGCTTCGCTGGGCTCGAGCTCATCTAATATGTACTGATGCAAAGTGGGAAAGTGTTCTGTGGTCTGACAATTCCACATGTCAAAGAGTTTTTGCGAAACTGTGGACGTTGTGTCCTCCAGAACAAAGAGGAAAAGAACCATCCGGATTGTTCTAAGCGCAAAGTTGAAAAGCCGGCATCTGTGATGGTATGGGGGTGGATTAGTGCCCAAGGCATGGGTAACTTACACATCTGTGGAGGCACCATTAATGCTGAAAGGTACATACAGGTTTTGGAGCAACATATGTTGCCATCCAAGCAATGGTATCATGGACGCCCCTGCTTATTTCAGCAAGACGATGCCAAGCCACGTGTTACAACAGCGTGCCTTCATAGTAGAAGAGTGCGGGTACTAGACTGGCCTGCCTGTAGTCCAGACCTGTCTCCCATTGAAAATGTGTGGCGCATTATGAAGCCTAAAATATCACAACAGAGACCCCGGACTGTTGAACAACTTAAGCTGTACATCAAGCAAGAATGGGAAAGAATTCCACCTGAAAAGCTTAAAAAATGTGTCTCCTCAGTTCCCAAACGTTTACTGAGTATTGTTAAAAAGAAAGGCCATGTAACACAGTGGTAAAAATGCACCTGTGCCAACTTTTTTGTATTGTGTTGCTGCCATTAAATCCTAAGTTAATGATTATTTGCAAAAAAAAAATTAATTTCTCAGTTCGAACATTAAATATCTTGTCTTTGCAGTCTATTCAATTGAATATAAGTTGAAAAGGATTTGCAAATCACTGTATTCTGTTTTTATTTACGAATTACACAACGTGCCAACTTCACTGGTTTTGGGTTTTGTACTTTGTAAAGTACAAAGTACATGATCTTTTAAGCAGAGCTATTGGTCTGTTCTGTCACAACCACAATCAATAAAATAGGTTCTGTCTCTATTAATGGGGGCTGGGGGATCCTCAAATATACACATCCAAAACAATAAACAAAATGTCTAAATAAAATGATGACCAAAACATTAAATATCTTGTCTTTGCAGTCTATTCAATTAAGTACAAGTTGAAAAGGATTTGCAAATCATTGTATTCTATTTTTATTTACCATTTACACAATGTTCCAACTTCACTGGTTTTGGGTTTTGTACATAATTGAGGTCAACTTTTGGTCAGTTACACATTTTTTTCGTAATGTGATTTTTGTAACTAAGTGTTGCTGTAGCTTGTTTACTGCAGATGCAGTCAATAGTCATGTGTTCAACATCTTTAGTTGTACTAGTAGTGTACCGCAAGGTTTCATTTTAAGTCCTCTCTTTTTCATCATTTGGGCTAGTCAACTGGTGGCCCTAGAGTTCAGTTCAAAAACCTTGTGAGAGACATTTTTGCAGCAGATTCTTAAAAACACTACAGCGCTGTTATAGATTTGACGGGCTTTTTTGCAGAAGGTCTTTAAAAAGAGCAGAGTGCTCCTGTAACTGACAAAATAAATAGACCAAAATCATGGTTCTCCCTAAGATGCAAAATTAGACTAACAGTGAATTAAGAAGTCTTCACTTTTTGGAAATGTTGTTGACTCTTTCTAGAAGCTCCCACAGGGACCGTCTGAGCCCCAGTTATCTCTCATCCAGTTTTTATGCGTGTCGCAACACGATTCTGCACAGCCTGTCCTGTCCAGCTGCATGGTACACCACGTCACAGCTGCCAGAGGGACGTCCCCCTCACCCCACCGGCCCCGCTTGTAGTGCCGTTATTGTCATGACAAAGAATACCACTGTAAGCGATCTCACTCGGCAGCGGGATGCTCTCCTTGTCTTCCCCAGAGGAGGACGAGATGATGTTGGTCAGCGCCCTCCTGAGCCTCGCCGGGTGGGTGTCCCTCTACTTCGCCCTGTGCCGCGTCAACGGGCGCCGCAGCTCCGAGTGGAACTGTCGCCTCGTCACCTTGTTGCATGGGATTCTTGCCGTCTGCGTCACGGCGTACATCGGCTACGTGGACGGACCGTGGCCCTTCGCACATCCAGGTATGCTCTTGTCAATTATAACATTGCTGTACAATCTAATAAGAGATTTTAAAAATGCATTTATTCACCAATATTGCGCTAGGAAACCTGAAAGATCTAGATCAGGGGTGTCCAAACCACGGCCCGCAGGCCAAATGCGACCCGCCGGCGGCATCAATGAACAATTTGACTGGGAGCAGTGTATCCATGTATAAATATTCAATGGTCAGACTGTTGACATATAATCGCCATCTGGTAGCCAACGAAAGTCCCTCTGGCATTAAGTATACTTTCAACTAAACGAAGTGCAGCATTTACTTACATGACCCAATCCAAACAACCTTCCCTAGTCACGGTGCAGAAAAAAAGAAAATCAACCCGTACAAAAAGTCAACAAACATCATCACACATTGAACTTTGTGGATATTATTTTAAAAAATGTCCATCCATCCATCTTCTTCCGCTTATCCGAGGTCGGGTCGTGGGGGCAGCAGCCTAAGCAGGGAAGCCCAGACTTCCCTCTCCCCAGCCACCTCGTCCAGCTCTTCCTGTGGGACCCCGAGGCGTTCCCAGGCCAGCCGGGAGACATAGTCTTCCCAACGTGTCCTGGGTCTTCCCCGCGGCCTCCTACCGGTCGGACGTGCCCTAAACACCTCCCTAGGGAGGCGTTCGGGTGGCATCCTGACCAGATGCCCGAACCACCTCATCTGGCTCCTCTCGATGTGGAGGAGCAGCGGCTTTACTTTGAGCTCCCCCCGGATGGCAGAGCTTCTCACCCTATCTCTAAGGGAGAGCCCCGCCACCCGGCGGAGGAAACTCATTTCGGCCGCTTGTACCCGTGATCTTGTCCTTTCGGTCATAACCCAAAGCTCATGACCATAGGTGAGGATGGGAACGTAGATCGACCGGTAAATTGAGAGCTTTGCCTTCCGGCTCAGCTCCTTCTTCACCACAACGGATCGATACAGCGTCCGCATTACTGAAGACGCCGCACCGATCCGCCTGTCGATCTCACGATCCACTCTTCCCTCACTCGTGAACAAGACTCCGAAGTACTTGAACTCCTCCACTTGGGGCAAGATCTCCTCCCCAACCCGGAGATGGCACTCCACCCTTTTCCGGGCGAGAACCATGGACTCGGACTTGGAGGTGCTGATTCTCATCCCAGTCGCTTCACACTCGGCTGCGAACCGATCCAGTGAGAGCTGAAGATCCTGGCCAGATGAAGCCATCAGGACCACATCATCTGCAAAAAGCAGAGACCTAATCCTGCAGCCACCAAACCAGATCCCCTCAACGCCTTGACTGCGCCTAGAAATTCTGTCCATAAAAGTTATGAACAGAATCGGTGACAAAGGGCAGCCTTGGCGGAGTCCAACCCTCACTGGAAACGTGTCCGACTTACTGCCGGCAATGCGGACAAAGCTCTGGCACTGAGCATACAGGGAGCGGACTGCCACAATCAGACAGTCCGATACCCCATACTCTCCGAGCACTCCCCACAGGACTTCCCGAGGGACACGGTCGAATGCCTTCTCCAAGTCCACAAAACACATGTAGACTGGTTGGGCAAACTCCCATGCACCCTCAAGGACCCTGCCGAGAGTATAGAGCTGGTCCACAGTTCCACGACCAGGACGAAAACCACACTGTTCCTCCTGAATCCGAGGTTCGACTATCCGGCGTAGCCTCCTCTCCAGTACACCTGAATAGACCTTACCGGCAAGGCTGAGGAGTGTGATCCCACGATAGTTAGAGCACACCCTCCGGTTCCCCTTCTTAAAGAGAGGAACCACCACCCCGGTCTGCCAATCCAGAGGTACCGCCCCCGATGTCCACGCGATGCTGCAGAGTCTTGTCAACCAAGACAGCCCCACAGCATCCAGAGCCTTAAGGAACTCCGGGCGTATCTCATCTACCCCTGGGGCCTTGCCACCGAGGAGCTTTTTAACTACCTCAGCAACCTCAGCCCCAGAAATAGGAGAGCCCACCACAGACTCCCCAGGCACTGCTTCCTCATAAGAAGACGTGTTGGTGGGATTGAGGAGGTCTTCGAAGTATTCCCTCCACCGATCCACAACATCCGCAGTCGAGGTCAGCAGAACACCATCCCCGCCATACACGGTGTTGATAGTGCACTGCTTCCCCTTCCTGAGGCGGCGGATGGTGGTCCAGAATTGCTTCGAAGCCGTCCGGAAGTCGTTTTCCATGGCTTCCCCTAACTCCTCCCATGTCCGAGTTTTTGCCTCTGCGACCGCTGAAGCCGCACACCGCTTGGCCTGTCGGTACCTGTCCGCTGCCTCAGAAGTCCTATGAGCCAAAAGAACCCGATAGGAGTCCTTCTTCAGCTTGACGGCATCCCTCACCGCCGGTGTCCACCAACGGGTTCTAGGATTACCGCCACGACAAGCACCAACTACCTTGCGGCCACAGCTCCAATCAGCCGCCTCGACAATAGAGGCGCGGAACATGGTCCATTCGGACTCAATGTCCAGCACCTCCCTCGTGACATGTTCAAAGTTCTTCCGGAGGTGGGAATTGAAACTCTCTCTGACAGGAGACTCTGCCAGACGTTCCCAGCAAACCCTCACAATGCGTTTGGGCCTGCCAGGTCTGTCCGGCATCCTCCCCCACCATCGCAGCCAACTCACCACCAGGTGGTGATCGGTAGAAAGCTCCGCCCCTCTCTTCACCCGAGTGTCCAAAACATGAGGCCGCAAATCCGATGACACAACTACAAAGTCGATCATGGAACTGCGGCCTAGGGTGTCCTGGTGCCAAGTGCACATATGGACACCCTTATGTTTGAACATGGTGTTCGTTATGGACAATCTGTGACGGGCACAAAAGTCCAATAACAAAACACCGCCCGGGTTCAGATCCGGGCAGCCATTCTTCCCAATCACGCCTCTCCAGGTTTCACTGTCGTTGCCAACATGAGCATTGAAGTCCCCCAGTAGCACGAGGGAATCACCCGGGGGAGCACTCTCAAGTACTCCCTCGAGTGAATCCAAAAAGGGTGGGTACTCTGAGCTGCGGTTTGGCGCGTAAGCGCAAACCACAGTCAGGACCCGTTCCCCCACCCGAAGGCGGAGGGAAGCTACCCTCTCGTCCACCGGGTTGAACTCCAACGTACAGGCTCTGAGCCAGGGGGAAACAAGAATTGCCACCCCAGCCCGTCGCCTCTCACTGCCGGCAACGCCAGAGTGGAAGAGAGTCCAGCCCCTCTCGAGAGAACTGGTTCCAGAGCCCTTGCTGTGCGTCGAAGTGAGTCCGACTATGTCTAGCCGGAACTTCTCCACCTCGCGCACTAGCTCAGGCTCCTTCCCCCCCAGCGAGGTGACGTTCCACGTCCCAAGAGCTAGCTTCTGTAGCCGAGGATCGGACCGCCAAGTGCCCTGCCTTTGGCTGCCGCCCAGCTCACATCGCACCCGACCTCTATCACCCCTGCTATGGGTGGTGAGCCCATTGGAGGGGGGACCCACGTTGCCTCTTCGGGCTGTGCCCGGCCGGGCCCCATGGAGACAGGCCCGGCCACCAGGCGCTCGCCATCGTGCCCCACCTCCGGGCCTGGCTCCAGAGGGGGGCCCCGGTGACCCGCGTCCGGGCGAGGGAAATCTGGGTCCTTGTTTTTTATTATTCATGGAGGTCTTCGAGCCGCTCTTTGTTTGATCCCTCACCTAGGACCAGTTTCTCTTGGGAGACCCTACCAGGGGGCATAAAGCCCCCGGACAACATAGCTCCTAGGATCATTGGGACACGCAAACTCCTCTACCACGTTAAGGTGGCAGCTCAGAGAGGAGAAAAAAAAAAATGTCCAATCAACATAAAAAAAAACAAAATGACACCCATTTAAATCCATTACAAGAGAGGATGGGGATAAATGCAAAACACCCTCTACACACATCCATGTTTGGCGCATTTTAGGTGCTTGATATTTCTTATATATATATATATATATATGTATATGTATATACCGGTATGTGTGTATATATATATATATATATATATATATATATATATGTGTATATGTATGTGTGTGTATGTATGTATATATATATATATATCCATCCATTTTCTACCGCTTGTCCCTTTTGGGGCTGCAGGGGGTGCTGGAGCCTATCTCAGCTGCATTCGGGCATAAGGCGGGGTACACCCTGGACAAGTCGCCACCTCCCCGCAAGTTGGGACATCCTTAGTCTACATCAGTGGTTCTCAAATGGGGGTACGAGTACCCCTGGGGATACTTGAAGGTATGCCAAGGGGTACGTGAGATTTTTTTTAAATATTCTAAAAATAGCAATAATTCAAAAATCCTTTATAAATATAAATAAAAACCTATCTTTTTTTCCAAATAGTTCAAGAAAGACCACTACAAATGAGCAATATTTTGCACCGTTCTACAATTTAATAAATCAGAAACTGATGACATAGTGCTGTATTTTACTTCTTTGTCTCTTGTTTTCAACCAAAAATGCTTTGCTCTGATTAGGGGGTACTTAAATTTAAAAAAAATTCACAGGGGGTACATCACTGAAAAAAGGTTGAGAACCACTGGTCTACATGACTGAAGTTTTACTAACAAGTCCTCTTAATGTATTTATTGCTCTTGAAAATGAATCTGGTAGTAACTTCCCATAATACCAATTAGTTTTTTTCATGCTCTGTCAGCATTTCCTCAAGCATCCTGTGAAAAACATCAGTAGAAGAGGACACACAATTGAGCACTTAACAGCTGTCCTTTTTTGGATCACATTTGGCTTGAGGCTTTTATAATTTTTCATCTAAACTCAGAACAAAACCCTTTTTATTCACAGTCTGATTAAAATGATCGCTGCAAATTTACTCTTCTCTCGTTTGGTCCGTCCCATTATGCGCCTCCTCATATGCAGGCTGACCCCTTCTTTAGTTGTATTGCTACAACCTGCAACAATGCATCTGGCAGACATATTTGATCATTCCTTCAAATTCTGCGTGAAAATAGTATGATTCGGGTTGAAGATGCTACCAAAACATACACAATATAAAATTGCCTGCAGTCTTCTGTAGATAATGTCAGCAGGCTGATGCAGGCACACCCACATTTGATGCAGAAAGTGGGTGTTCCAAAATGTGCTTAAACTCATTACAAAACAAGCCTACAGTCACTACTGTCTACTTTGAGGGGGAATTTCACCTGTAGACATCATTTTTGGGTCCAGAACTATGAAATAAGAGCCAATGTTGTAGCATTTTAGTTGTAGCAAAAACACCACTAAACACTGAGCAAAAATTCTGCCGATTTATAGTTCTTACATGGTCATCATCTCATCTCGATCGCAACTGGACTGTTCAGTTTCTCTTAGAAGACGTTTCACTCCCATCCAAGTAGGCTTCATTAGTTCATACTCATAGACTTCGATTGGTCGGCTCTCTATCCGACCAATCTAAATCCAACCGAAGATTATCCGATTTAAGATTACCGGTAGTCAGATCTAGATCTGACCAATCTAAGTCTATGAGCATGAACTGATGAAGCCTACTTGGATGAGAGGCGAAACGTCTTCTAAGACAAACTGAACAGTCCAGTTGCGATTGATTGAATGCTCTGAGAATACAATGACCAGGATGAATGAGAACATCCATAATGGTCCTGCAAAAAATAAGAAAATCTAATTAATCCTTTGGGCTCAAAAACATAAAAGAAAAATTAACTTAGTCAAGCCCAAAAACATAAAAAGTCAAAGAAAAAGTAACAAACTTAGACTTTGACCAATGACTTGTAAACGAAAGTCCAGTCCTATTTCTGTGCAAACTTCTCATCTGACTTCTGACACCATTTGTCACTGAAGACGAGGAATACAACCAGGATTTGAACCAGGGTTTAGCGCAGACCTGGGGAAAATTAAGTCCCGGGGCCCGCTTGCGGCCCGTTAAGCCTTTCAATCTGGCCCGCTGGACATTTCCAAATCATTTTTTTAGATGTTTAAGATGGAAAGTGTAGCTGCCATTATGATGTGCAGTGATGTTTTCTAATGACCGTAAGTCTTGAATTATACAAATTATTTCAATGGTTGGAATCTGTGCGTTTGCTTTATATACACAAGTTACTATGGTAATCTAATTCGTTACTATGGTAATCCAAGTCACATCAGCTCAGACGAGGCACCAAGCAGTGTGGGCGGGAAGCGTTTCCAGAGCGGCCAGCCTGAAATGCAGGTGTCAGGGAAAGACGTGGAAAGAGATTTTTACAACAAAGTTGTAAAGCTTAGTGAACTATCAGATGTATCAGATTGTAGGTGGTTTTATTTTTTTACCCTTTGCGTTTATATTTTGCTGTGTTTGTTGCATTTTTGTTGCGTTTCGCTTGAGGGGGTGTTACGTTCATATGTTGTCAATATTCAGTGTTTTAGCCTTCATAGTTAATATTGTAAATCCTACATTCTTTATTTTCATATACATTCTGGGTGTTTCAAAAAATGTAAAATTCCATTCCGTTTTTAAGGCGGTCTGTCATAACGTTTTTAGCATTCAATCAGACATTATTGTGAGGTTTTGTATTAGTGTTCCTAAAAATAGATCTACCGGCCCCCAGACACATTTTTTTCTCTAAATTTGGCTCCCCGAGTCAAAATGATTACCGTATTTTTCGGAGTATAAGTCGCACCTGCCGAAAATGCATAATAAAGAAGGAAAAAAAAATATATAAATCACACTGGAGCCTGGCCAAACTATGAAAAAAACTGTGACTTATAGTCCGAAAAATACGGTACTTACTTACATACGCCTACTACCCCTTCTGGGGCATAGGCTGTCAACAAGTGACCTGGTCTGGCAGGTGGAAAAACGTGCCATTAAAGAGTCATGCAGGTTCATCCTTGTGTTGTAAAGCCAAACAAATAAAAGTACTCTCAACCCTTAATGTCACATGATGAAGACTTAGCTTTATACCTAAATGCAAAAACAGTAAATCATATACTCAAAATCAATCCAGACATAATACAGTTAGATTGCGTGTTGTACTAAGGGCAGCACGGTGCAGTGGTTGGCGCTCCTGCCTCACAGCGAGAAGGTTTTGGGTTTGATTCCCGGGCTCTGGGTCTTTCTGTGGGGCGCTTGCATGTTCGCCCTGTGACTGCGTGGGTTGTCTGTGGGAACTCCGGTTTCTTCCCACCTCCAAAGACGTGCACCTGGGGATAGGTTGATTGGTAACACTAAATTGGCCCTGGTGTGTGACTGCTGTCCATCTATCTGTGTTGGCCCTGCAATGAGGTGGCAACTTGCCTTCCACCCGAGTGCAGCTATGATAGGCGCCAGCCACCCCGCGACCCCAAGAGGGACAAGCGGCAGAAATTGGATGGATTGGACAAATAGGCTACCTATGCTATGGTTATCATTACACTGTTCGCATTTACCATCTTTGTTATGTAAAACACAAAAATACCTACAGTCGTGGTCAAAAGTTGTCACTTGTAAAGAACATAACGTCATGGCTGTCTTGAGTTTCCAATAATTTCTACAACTCTTATTTGTTTGTGATAGAGTGATTGGAGCACATACTTGTTGGTCACAAAAAACATTCATGAAGTTTGGTTCTTTTATGAATTTATTACGGGTCTACTGAAAATGTGAGCAAATCTGCTGGGTCAAAAGTATACATACAGCAATGCTAATATTTGCTTACATGTCCCTTGGCAAGTTTCACTGCAATAAGGTGCTTTTGGTAGCCATCCACAAGCTTCTTCCACAAGCTTCTGCTTGAATTTTTGACCACTCCTCTTAACACAATTGGTGCAGTTCAGCTAAATTTGTTGGTTATCTGACATGGACTTGTTTCTTCAGCATTGTCCACATGTTTAAGTCAGGATTTTGGGAAGGACATTCTAAAACCTTAATTCGAGCCTGATTTAGCCGTTCCTTTACCACTTTTGACGTGTGTTTGGGGTCATTGTCCTGTTGGAACACCCAACTGCGCCCAAGACCCAAACACTGCTGATGATTTTAGGTTGTCCTGAAGAATTTGGAGGTAATCCTCCTTTTTCATTGTCCCATTTACTCTTTGTAAAGCACCAGTTCCATTGGCAGCAAAACAGGCCCAGAGCATAATACTACCACCACCATGCTTGACGGTAGGCATCGTGTTCTTGGGATTAAAGCCCTCACCTTTTCTCCTCCAAACATATTGCTGGGTATTGTGGCCAAACAGCTCAATTTTTGTTTCATCTAACATCACATGGACAAAGATAAGACCTTCTGGAGGAAAGTTATGTGGTCGTTTTCAGTAGACCCATAATAAATTCATAAAAGAACCAAACTTCATGAATGTTTTTTGTGACCAACAAGTATGTGCTCCAATCACTCTATCACAAAAAAATAAGAGTTGTAGAAATAATTGGAAACCCAAGACAGCCATGACATTATGTTCTTTACAAGTGTATGTAAACGTTTGACCACGACTGTATGTGGATTTGACAAAATACACCGAATACAAGCATGATGGAGGTCAGATTTAATTCGGAAGTGTATTTTGGTTTGGTTTCTAAATTTTTCAACCTAACATGCTATTTTGCTTAGGATTTACTTTTTCATCTACATAACTCTCAGTATGATGGAGTCTAGTAATCTAGTGTAGTATATACAGTGAGTAAATATTGACTTAATTCATGTGTGTTTGTAAACCAGGTACAAAGAACACACCTCTGCAGATAAACGCCCTGATGCTGAGCCTGGGCTACTTCATTTTCGACATGGCCTGGTGCGTCCACTTCCGCACCGAGGGGGCCGTGATGCTGGCCCACCACACGGTGAGCATCCTGGGCATCGTGCTGACCCTGTGGCTGGGGGAGTCGGGCATCGAAGGCTGCGCCGTGCTTTTCGGCAGCGAGATCACCAACCCCCTCCTGCAGGCGCGATGGTTCATCAAGCAGACGGGCCGCTACGGGACGCCGTTGGCCGACGCCGTGGACGTCCTGTTTGTGCTGCTCTTTGTGCTGATGCGAGTCTTCGTGGGAGGGACAATGCTGTACTGTGAGCTGATCTCGCCGAGGCCCAGATTCTTCATCAAGTGCGGGGGAGTGGCCATGTACGCGCTTTCCTGGGTCTTTATGGTGGACATTGTTCGCTTTGCCGTCCGCAAGAGCAGGACTTGGCGCCGGCGGCGGCGTGAGCAACAGGAGGCGACTCATGACGATAAAGGCAAAAGGGACTGATGACTCATACTTTTAGCAAATACTTTTCATCTATGAAACTGAGATGCAAAACAATGCTTTAGGCAGACCGTAAGCAGCCAAGCAAAACGTGGCTCCAAAGTTTGTTTACATCACAATCCTTGCGGGCGTCATATGTCAAACTTGTATGCTTTTTTTGTGTACTCAGGGAAAAAACATTTAGTTTCGAAGTCATTTTAATAAGCTTGCTTTGAAAATGTGTTGGCATTCGCTTGCCCTACTTCTTGCCTTCTCAAACCTTTTTTTTTACCAAGTGCCACCACAGCAAACCCTTGGCTCGCCAAGTACCAGTAGCGTAGTCGGCCTAAATATTCATCAAAAACAAGGTAGAGGTTTTATTTAACTATTTAATATTTTTGGCAACTGTAACATTACATACAATTTGAACAGTAACACCGTGTTTGAATATTTAATTAAGTGATTCTTTGGTGTACCACTAGATAGAGCCCGTGTATCACTATTGGTACCACAGTTTGAGAATCACTGCCCTAATGTGTATTCTAGTGAGGTGCGGTTCGATACTGAAATCCCGACACTGCCGATACCAGAGGGTTATGCGCTAATATCGATTCTTAAATTAAAATATTGATACTTTTGATACTTTATTTGTTTGGGATAATGTAAACCATCGCAAGGCAGTAACTCAGTATAAAGTAAATAGTTGAGATCTTGCAATTGAGGGAACTCCTTTTTCTTCCGCCTAGGTAAGTCAATACAAACGCAGTCATTCAGTTTATTTAGGAAAATGAGACCAAGTGTATTTGGAGAAACTGCATACAAAGTGAGATTATGAATATAAAATAACGCATTCAGTGCAAAATAGCACAATCATTTGTTACGCTGTGTGATTTCATAACGTTTAAAGATTATTTCTTAAGAGCAGCAACACTTAAAGTCACGACTTTTTCAATTTTACCAGACACATTAGGTATATTTGCACAGATTATCTCCGATACCAGCTTGAATTTTACTCCAACGGATCGGAATACAATCTGTTGTATCGCACATCACTAGTGTAGATGGAAAGTATACAGTAGTTGGGGATTTATAGTGTAAAACTGCCTTGAATAAACTTTTACTCACACGAACAAGTGAAGATGACACACAACATTTAGTACACTTGCCTTTTCTAGTGTTTATGCAGATTTATTTGTGCAGTCATGTACTACAATTCATTTTCAGAATGTTAATATACAAAGAGGAAGTAAAACGAAAAAACTATACTGGTGTGTGCCTTAGTTTTCTGAATGTATGATTGTCTTGTATTTTAATGTCATTAAATGACTTCTTTGAATGCACTCTTTTGTTCTGAATTAGGTGTGTCTAAAGCAGGGGTGTCAAGCGTACGGCCCGAACAGGTTTGCTCAGTATAAAAATGAGCCGAAATTTTTGAATGAAAGAAACTGCTGTTCTAAATTTGTCCACTAGATGTCGCAACAGCAATTCTTTGTAGATGATGCTACATATGTAAAAAATACAAATGAACCACGTGATGTTAGTGCATCAGTCGAGGAAAAAGAGCAAACTACATAAATAACATCCTGTAATTTCATTTTGATGTTTTTTTTATCTTGATAGATTAAAAAAAAAACGAGTTGACTGATGAACATTATCACATCATTTATTCAGAAAATGACAAAGATACAATGCTATTAACCGCAACATGTAAGTGTAAAAACCCAACAACATTATGATTTGTACATTCTCAGAATGTTCTTGTTCTATTTTTAAACAAAACAATCTTAAGTTGTCTTTATTTTTAAGTTATCATGCCGTGATTTTACCAGTCCGGCCCACTTGGGAGTAGATTTTTCTCCATGTGGCCCCCGATCTAAAATGACTTTGACACCCCTGGTCTAATGGAATATATTTAAAAGTGTGTTATTGTTTCCACTCAGCTGTCCTCTCATGAGAAGAAGTGCCACATTTGTCCAAGAGGTGGTGCTGTGGTGTTATCTGAATTTATTAGGGAAACTGAAAACTAGTTTTAAACAACCATATTTTTTTTAGCACCATGTTATTATTTAATTATGTATATTAGATTGATAAAACTGCTCGGTTTAAGAAATGGGCCTTCATAATGTGATTAGGTAACCAAACAGATGCATTTAATAGCTAAGAAAGTGGATTTGGCTTATTAAAAAAAACATTTAGTAGTTACGTTTGTCGTCATTTTTATTGAGTGTTTTGTGTGTTTTAGTTGCTAACCCCTCCTGCCTGTTTCAAATACGTCATAACTCAAATTTCAGTATACATTATTTAGATACTAAAATAATTTTAATGACAGGAATCAAAGTAAAATTATATTTTATAATAATAAAAAAAATAAAAAATTAAGTAGTTACCTTTGTCTTTTTTATTGAGTGTTTTGTGTGTTTTAGTTGCTAACCCCTCCTGCCTGTTATTATCACGTGTCAAACACGTCATATAACTCAAATGTCAGCATACATTATATAGATACTACATTTTAATGATTGGAATCAAAGTAAAATTATGTTTTATAATTAAAAAAAAAAAAATTTAGTAGTTACGTTTGTCGTCTTTTTTATTGAGTGTTTTAGTTGCTAACCCCTCCTGCCTGTTTCAAATACGTCATAACTCAAATGTCAGTATACACTCTATATAGATACTAAATTAATTTTATGCTAGGAATCAAAGTACAATTATGGTATTATAAAAATAATGAACAAATTTAGTAGTTACGTTTGTCGTCTTTTTTATTGACTGTTTTGTGTGTTTTAGTTGCTAACCCCTCCTGCCTGTTATTATTACGTGTCAAACACGTCATAACTCAAAGTTCAGCATACATTATGATACGAATCAAAGTAAAATTATGTTTTATAATTATAATAAAAAACATTTAGTCGTTACGTTTGTCGTCTTTTTTTATGGAGTGTTTTGTGTTTTAGTTGCGAACCCCTCCTGCCTGTTACTTTTACGTGTCAAACACGTCATGACTCAAATTTCCAGCATACATTATATAGATACGAAAGTAATTTTTAATGACAGGAATCAAAGTAAAATCATGTTTTATAATTAATTTAATTCAATCCGGCTACTTTTGGAGTTTTTTTCCCCATCTCCGGGCGGAAGTGGCTCTCGGGCTAGCAGGCTAGGGCGTTGCGAGCGGCACACTGTGGTATTTCCCCCCCTTGCCTTTCCTCAATTTATATCCTGACATAAGTGACGCCGAACGTTGGAGGGAAAAAGCGTGTGAGTGCGCCGGGTTGTTTTTAGCACCTCTTCGGACTCCCGTTTTTGTTGTTGTTGTTGAAATACGTGGCCTCGGAAGGACTTGCTTGTTACTTTCTGTCCCGTTAGCTTTTGGCTAAGCTAAGCTAAGCGTCGGTTTTCCATCCCCGGGCTGTGGAAACATGGAGTCAAGGAGCGTCTGGCGGTGCTAAAAAAACTCCTTTTATTTGGATTTTTCCGCCCTTCGACGGACACTTTGTCGCTCAACACGGAGTTGGAAGAAGAAAGCCACTCGATATTTTAAACGCGGCGTGCTGTTTTTTCCACTACTTTACAAGCACACGACGCAAAGTTTTTTTTTCTTTTTTTTTTTTCTCCAACTGTTTTGTTAGCTGGAAGCTAACAGGATTGGACATTTCCTTTGAGGATTCTCCTGCAAATATTTTCCCGTCTATTTTACATTTAAACGCTGGCTGTTGTTTTTTCCCCTTTCCAAAATACATCATTTTTTTCGGTAGAGAAGCAAGCAGACTGCGAACGGGAGAGGGGGGGCCCCACTGGAGGAATTTGCCGCATCTCCCAGGGACGTCTAGCCACTCATTCAAGCCGAGCAGGGGTGCAGGCGGGCGGGCAACGTCGCGTTGGATTACCGCACGGAAAAAACTGGGATGGGAATTCAAGGACATGCAATTTGCAGCGGCAGTGTTGGGAAGGATTATCATCTCCCCCAGGCCCTGATTCATTTTTAAGGAGTCCTCGCTGCTGCTACTACCCAAACATAAGGATATTTACCATTGACAGCTTTACTTTCAATATTTATTTTTGACGTCGCGCCTCATCGCACCCTGGAAAATGTTAATCGGATATAAATCGCTGCAAATCTAGAACCGGAAGCCCAATGAGTGACACACAGTCCAGCTTCACTGACAGGTACAGTATACCAGCAGTAAACATGTGTGCTCTAAATCACTGCATTGTGCTGACTAATAGCTGCCTTACACAATGTAAATACCAAGCATCTTGATAGAAACCCTACTGATGTCATAATGGAAAATGGACCACTAGAATCTAGTGGTCCATTTTCCATTATGACACGAAACACAGTCTGGTGAGATTATGTAATTTCACCGAGCTGTGTTAAAAGTATTTTTTTGCAAGCCAGTAGTTATATTCCGCAAATAATGTGCCGTTGTTTTGGGTCTGTGCTGTCTAGAGCAGTGTTTTTCAACCACTAGTGTGCCGTGGGAGATGATCTAAATTCACCTATTTGAGATAAACATATTTTTTGCAGACCAGTCTGCAAATGATGTGTTGTTGTTGTTGAGTGTCGGTGCTGTCTAGAGCCCGGCAGATTAACCGTGTAATACTCTTCCATATCAGCAGGTGGCAGCTAATTGCTTTGTAGATGTCGGAAACTGCGGGAGGCAGTGTGCAGGTAAAAAGGTGTCTAATGCTTCAACCAAAAATAAAGAAAAGGTGAGTGCCCCTAAGAAAAGGCATTGAAGCTTAGGGAAGGCTATGCAGAACGAAACTAAAACTGAACTGGCTACAAAGTCAGCAAAAACAGAATGCTGGACGACAGCAAAGACTTACTGGGACGGCGTGGCGCAGTGGAAGAGTGGCCGTGCGCGACCAGAGGGTCCCTGATTCAATCCCCACCTAGTACAAACCTCGTCATGTCCGTTGTGTCCTGAGCAAGACACTTCACCCTTGCTCCTGATGGGTGCTGGTTAGCGCCTTGCATGGCAGCTCCCTCCATCAGTGTGTGAATGTGTGTGTGAATGGGTAAATGTGGAAGTAGTGTCAAAGCGCTTTGAGTACCTTGAAGGTAGAAAAGCGCTATACAAGTACAACCCATTTATCATTTATTTATCATTTATTTACTGCGGAGCAAAGACGGCGTCCACAATGTACATCAACAATGTCCCCACAAAAAAGGATAAAAACAACAAACATTCTTGATTGCTAGAACAAAGTAGATGCGGGAAATATCGCTCAAAGGAAGACATGAAACTGCTACAGGAAAATACCAAAAAAGAGGAAAAGCCACCAACATAGGAGCACAAGACAATAACTAAAACACTACACACGGGAAAACAGCCAAAAACTCAAAATAAGTCACGGCGGGATGTAGGGCTGGGCGATGTATCGAATGTACTCGATATATTGCGGGTTTGTCTCTGTGCGATATAGAAAATTGCTATATCGTGATTAGGGCTGCAACTAACGATTAATTTGATAATCGATGAATCTGTCGATTATTACTCGATTAAGCAATTAATAATCGGATAAAAGAGACAAACTACATTTCTATTCTTTCCAGTATTTTATTGAAAAAAAACCGCATACTGGCACCATACTTATTTTGATTATTGTTTCTCAGCTGTTTGTACATGTTGCAGTTTATAAATAAAAAATAAAAAAAATTGCCTCTGCGCATTCGCATAGCACAGATCCAACGAATTGATGACTAAATTCTTCGGCAACTATTTTTATAATCGATTTTAATCGATTAGTTGTTGCAGTCCTAATCGTGATATTCCATTATACGTTCTCACGCAGTTGCTTTTAACTGCGGACTACAGGCTTTTTGCACTCTTTCTTGTCTCTCCTTCTCACAGAGAGATAAAATAAGCGCACCTTCTTACATACGTCACATACTGAGCGCGTGCAACGTCATACGCCCTAGCGGAGCAGAGAGATAGTGACATGGTAACGATAGCTGTGATGCTAGCGGAGTGGTAATACGAGAGAAAGAAGGTGCAAATCTGGTAACAAATGAAGGAAGAATTAATTCCCAAGAAAAACAGCACAGGGTCCATCGTCTGGCGGTGGTTTGGCTTCAAGCGGGAATATGTTGAACAGACAACAGTAACATGTCAAGTATGCGGCAAAAGCGTTGCTACAAAAAGTAGCATTGTTGCTAATTTGTAGGATTATTTGAAAAGTCACCCGCTAGAGAATGAAGAGTGCTCGAAACTCCGCATGTCAACATCTCCGGCCGGTGCCACACCAACAAAATGCCGAAGCAACCATTTCCAGATCAACACCGTATGAAAAAATAGTCAAAAACAGAAGGAAATAACGTCCGCAGGAACCTACCACATAGCGAAGGACATACACTATTTGATTTCCTATTATGCAGCTCATTTTTATTTGACAGTTATTGAAATATCTTGTGTGACATCATGCACAAAAGTGCACTTTATTTGTTTTAAACTATTGTACTGGCGTTCTGTACAAAAAGTGCACTTTAATTTAGTGTTGTTTTGATATGTCATCTTAGTGACATCATGCACAAAAGTGCACTAATAGCTTGTTTTAAAATGTCTCTGACAATCTTGCACTTTCTGTTTTAGAAATTATTTTTTAATAACTGTTTAATAAATACTGTTTTGATAAATTGACTTAGTTGTGGTTTCCCTCTCTGCATGAACGTTTAAAATGAGCATATATTAATGCAGTATGAACATGAATGTTTTAATGTAGACACATAGAATCATCATACAGGTGTGATTATATGTATGAAGTGTTAATTCAAGGTTAAAATATCGAGATATATATCGTGTATCGTGACATGGCCTAAAAATATCGAGATATTAATAAAAGGCCGTATCGCCCAGCCCTAGCGTGATGTGACAGGTGGTGACAGTACACCTACTTTGAGACAAGAGCTATATTGATGCATACTTGGTTATGGTTTGAATTCATATCCAACAATTGCGACAACTACTTTTTACTGTCAACTGAGTTTAGTTTTTTAATGATTTCTGCAGGTGGTGTGCCTCCGGATTTTTTCAACGCAAAAAATGTGCCCTGGCTCAAAAAAGGTTGAAAAACACTGCGTTCACCAAGCATCTTGATAGAAACCCTGCTGATGTCATAATGGAAAATGGACCACTAGAACAGTGTTTTTCAAGCTTTTTTGAGCCAAAGTACATTTTTTTGCGTTGAAAAAAATCACACCACCAGCAGAAATCATTAAAAAACTAAACTCAGTTGACACTAAAAAGTCGTTGTCGCAATTGTTGGATATGACTTTAAACCATAACCAACCATGCATCAATATAGCTGTCACTACCTTTCACATCACGTCCTGACTTATTTAGAGTTTTTTGCTGTTTTCCTGTGTGTAGTGTTTTAGTTCTTGTCTTCCGCTCCTATTTTGTTGTCTTTTTGTCTTTTTTTGGTATTTTCCTGTAATAGTTTCATGTCTTCCTTTGAGCGATATTACTTTGTTTTAGCAATCAAGAATATTTCAATTGTTTTTATCCTTCTTTGTGTGGACATTGTTGTTTATCATGTCATGTTCGGATGTACATTGTGGACGCCGTCTTTGCTCCACAGTAATTCTTTGCTGTCGTCCAGCATTCTGTTTTTGTTTACTTTGTAGCCAGATCAGTTTTAGTTACGTTCTGCATAGCCTTCCCTAAGCTTCAATGCCTTTTCTTAGGGGCACTCATTTTTTTGTTATTTTTGGTTTAAGCATTCGACACCTTTTTACCTGCACACTGCCTCCCGCTGTTTCTGACATGTACAAAGCAATTAGCTACTTTTCTACTGATATGGAAGAGTATTATACAGTTACTCTGCCGAGCTCTAGACAGCACCGACACTCAACAACAACACATCATTTGCAGACTATAATTACTGGTTTGCAGAAAATATTTTTTATCCAAATAAGTGAAATTAGATAATCTCGCACGGCACACCAGACTGTATATCACGGCACACTAAACGCAGCATGGAACATATTTGACCGGCGTCTTTGCAGCAGGTCCACCTTGAACAATTTAGTGGAATAGCCCTGCCCTAAGCCTTTTTAACGCTTACCTCTTTCTGCAGTCATTAAAACAATCTGTGGATTTAGACGGAACCTCGTAATCATCTTACTGGAGGAATCAGTCAGGAGAGCTTGGACACTGCCATGGTTTTATTGCTTCAATGGCAAATAAATCCAGCCTGATGAGTGTTTTTTCCAGTTTAATCTATCCCGATGCACAGTGTGGTTTTCCAGTTTGACTTCTCTTGCACTACGCTAGCCCTTCTTACCCGGATCTAATTTCTACAGATTAGAATGTTCTTGGTTGGTTTAGGACGGAAGCAAGCGTACACTGCTCTAGATGGGACGTCATGTAAAAGCAAGGCCCCCATTATGCTCGGGACCCATCCCCCCTTTGCAACCATGACAGCAGTGGTTAGCAGTGCACCCACTTTAATTGTCCTGCTGTTTTTTGTGGCAGACATGCACATGACTGGATTAACTTTCTTATGTTGTTGCCTGTCCACTCAATTTTCTCCATTTTAATTGTTCACTTTTTCGCTTAGGAATTAATGGAAGTTTGCTCGGTCAAACTGTCAACACCTTAAAACCTTTATTAATTGTACAGGCAATGTTTAAGTCAACAATAACCTCTGCTGTAAAATGTATATACCGTATTTTTCGGACTATAAGTCGCATTTTTTTTCATTGTTTGGCCGGGGGTGCGACTTATACTCAGGAGCGACTTATGTGTGAAATTATTAACACATTACCGTAAAATATCAAATAATATTATTTAGCTGATTCACGTAAGAGACTAGACGTATAAGATTTCATGGGATTTAGCGATTAAGAGTGACAGATTGTTTGGTAAACGTATAGCATGTTCTATATGTTATAGTTATTTGAATGACTCTTACCATAATATGTTACGTTAACATACCAGGCACGTTCTAAGTTGGTTATTTATGCCTCATATAACGTACACTTATTCAGCCTGTTGTTCACTATTCTTTATTTATTTATTCATTTTAAATTGCCTTTCAAATGTCTATTCTTGGTGTTGGGTTTAAATAAATTTCCCCCAAAAATGCGACTTATACTCCAGTGCGACTTATATATGTTTTTTTCCTTCTTTATTGTGCATTTTCGGCCGGTGCGACTTATACTCCGGTGAGACTTATACTCCGAAAAATACAGTATATATACATACATATATATATATATATATATATTACAGTTATGTATTAAAGTTTACATACTCTTGTAAAGAACATAATGTCATGGCTCTTTTGAGTTTCCAATAATTTCTACAACTCTTATTTTTTTTGTGATAGTGATTGGAGCACATACTTGTTGGTCACAAAAAACATTCATGAAGTTTGGTTCTTTTATGAATTTATTATGGGTCTACTGAAAATGTGAGCAAATCTGCTGGGTCAAAAGTATACATACAGCAATGTTAATATTTGGTTACATGTCCCTCGGAAAGTTTCACTGCAATAAGGCTCTTTTTGTAGCCATCCACATGCTTCTGGTTGAATTTTTGACCACTCCTCTTGACAAAATTGGTGCAGTTGAGCTGAATTTGTTGGTTTTCTGACATGGACTTGTTTCTTCAGCATTGTCCACACGTTTAAGTCAGGACTTTGGGAAGGCCATTCTAAAACCTTAATTCTAGCCTGATTTAGCCATTCCTTTACCACTTTTGACTTGTGTTTGGGGTCATTGTTTCATCTGACCACAGAACTTTCCTCCAGAAGGTCTTATCTTTGTCCATGTGATGTCAGATGAAACAAAAATTGGGGTGTTTGGCCACAATACCCAGCAATATGTTTGGAGGAGAAAAGCTGAGGCCTTTAATCCTAGGAACACCATCCCTACCGTTAAGCATGGTGGTGGTAGTATTATGCACTGGGCCTGTTTTTCTGCCAATGGAACTGGTGTTTTACAGAGAGTAAATGGGGACAATGAAAAATGAGGATTACCTCCAAATTCTTCAGGACAACCTAAAATTATCAGTCCGGAGGTTGGGTCTTGGGCGCAGTTGGGTGTTCCAACAGGACAATGACCCCAAACACACGTCAAAAGTGGTAAAGGAATGGCTAAATCACATCAAAAGCGCTTTATTGCAGTGAAACTTGCCAAGGGACATGTAACCAAATATTAACATTGCTGTATGTATACTTTTGACCCAGCAGATTTGCTCACATTTTCAGTAGACCCATAATAAATTCATAAAAGAACCAAACTTCATGAATGTTTTTTGTTTCCAACAAGTATGTGCTTCAATCACTCTAACACAATAAATAAGAGTTGTACAAATTATTGGAAACTCAATACAGCCATGACATTATGTTCTTTACAAGTGTATGTAAAGTTTATATCTGTATATAAAACTGTAAGCATAAGAGACCAAGATGACTCAGCGCTGCAGTTGCCTTATTATTGTTTGAGTCAAGCGTGCCATATTGTACTGAACAGCCTAGACAGAGACATGTGTGCCACCTTCGTCGCCTTGCAATAGATTCTGCATCAATGTTTATTTGGACTGCAACGTTATGACCGAAATAATAATCACAATTATCAATATTAGAATCAGGATTATTAATCATGATTACTATTTATCCATCCATCCTGTTTCTACCGCTTGTCCCTTTCGGGGTCGCGGGGGGTCGCTGGAGCCTATCTCAGCTGCATTCGGGCGGAAGGCGGTGTACACCCTGGGCAAGTCGCCACTATTTATGTTCAGTAAAAACAGTGCTTCCCACAGATCGGCAATATACTTGCCGTGGTGGGGGTTATGAACGTGACGTCATCAATTAAGTTGTAAAACAGTCCAATAAATGGCTGAAAAAACATTATGCATAGTTGTTGCATACAGTGGGTACGGAAAGTATTCAGACCCTTTTACATTTTTCACTATTTCATTGCAGCCATTTTTTTAAATCAAAAAAGTTTATTTTATGTCACATTAATGTACACTCAGCATTCCTTTTTGAAAGAAAAAAACAAAAATGTCGACATTTTTGAAAATATATTAAAAATTAAAAAAATATATAATCACAAATAAGTATTCAGACCCTTTGCTCAATACTTTGTTGATGCATATTTGGCAGCAATTACAGCCTCAATACTTTTTGAATACGATGCCACAAGCTTGGCACACCTATCTTTGGGCAGTTTTGCCCATTCCTCTTTGCAGCACCTCTCAAGCTCCATCAGGTTGGATATAAAGTGTTAGTTTTCATTCAGGATGTCTCTGTACATCGTTGCAATCATCTTAGTCTAGTCAGGAAGGTGACCGAGAACCCGATGGTCACTCTGTCAGAGCTACAGCATTTCTCTGTAGAGAGGAGAACTTACCAGAAGGACAACCGTCTCTGCAACAAACCACCAATCATGCCTGTTTGGTAGAATGGCCAGACGGAAGCCATTTCAAACGTTTGCCAAAATGCACCTGAAAGACTGTCAGACCATGAAAAATAGAATTATCTGGTCTGCCGAGACAAAGATTAAACTATTTGGCGTAAATGCTGGTCATCATGTTTGGAGGAAACCAGGCACCGCTCATCAGCAGGCCAATACCATCTTTACAGTGAAGCATGGTGGTGGCAGCATCATGCTGTGGGGATGGATTTCAGCAGCAGGAACTGGGAGACTAGTCAGGATAGAGGGAAAGCTAAATGCAGCGATGTACAGAGACATCCTGGATGAAAACCAATGCTTCCCATCCAACCTGATGGAGCTTGAGAGGTGCTGCAAAGAAGAATGGGCGAAACTGCCTAAAGATAGCTGTGTCAAGATAGTGGCATCGTATTAAAAAGATTTGAGGCTGTAAAAGACCCTGCCAAAGGTGCATCAACAAAGTATTGAGCAAAGGGTCTGAATACTTTTGTGCTTTTTTGAGTTTTTGTCATTTTTAATACATTTGGGAAAATTTCTACATTTCTGTTTTTTTCTGTCAAGATAGGGTGCAGAGTGTACATTAATGAGACATAAAATGAACTTTTTTGATTTTAGGAAATTGCTGCAATGGAACAGAGTGAACAGAAGTAAAGGGTGTCTGAATACTTTCCGTACCCACTGTATAATCAGTAATAATTTATTTTGAACATGCTTATACAAAGTTACATCAGAATTGTTTACAGTTCAAAGTTCAAAATGGCTAAATATCACATCCCATCAATTACTTATAAGTTTGTTCACTTCCTGTGCTCAAAATGCACTGCACATTAATAGTTTTTTTGTCTCGGGGCAATGTCACGTGCGCCTCACAATACGAAGGTCCGGGGTTCGATCCTGGGCTTGGGGTCTTTCTGTGTGGAGTTTGCATGTTCTCCCCGTGACTGCGTGGGTTCCCTCCGGGTTGATTGGCAACACTAAATTGGCCCTAGTGTGTGAATGTGAGTGTGAATGTTGTCTGTCTATCTGTGTTGGCCCTGCGTTGATTAGGCGACTTGTCCAGGGTGTAGTGTACCCCGCCTTCCGCCCGTGTGCAGCTTTGATAGGCTCCAGCACCCCCCACAACCCCGTAAGGGACAAGCGGTAGAAAATGTAATGTAAAAGAGCCACGTTCCGTGTGTGGCCCACACATCATCAATTGGACACCGAGACACTTGATCTGGTTCTCCAAACACACAATGGGAAACTGTTTCCAGAGTCTGATTAATTAGCATGCTATTGGTCCTGCTTGTGTGACTTCAAGTAGAGCAGCGTGTTGTGCAGGCGTCCACGCCTTCAAGTCGAGCAGTTGTTACTTTTCTGCCGCTGCCGGCTTTGAAATTGTTTGATTTCATACGCAGGCGGAGCTTGTTTTTGAAACGTTAATATCGCTGATGAGCACCTTCATTAATTTGTGGCAGCCAAAATCGTGTTCAAGATTAAAATTTATTTGTGCAGCCTTAATGGTTATCATCAGGGTTTTTTTTTCTTTTTTCCCAAGATAGCCATTACTGGTACTTGGTTGTGTTTGCCCTCAAATAACTTTGGCCAAAGTCAGTAATTGTATTTCCTCTTTGGTCCAATTTGCAATGTTAGGAGATGGGGCTGGGCAATATGGCCTTTTATTAATATCTCAATATTTTTAGGCCATGTCACGATACATGATATATATCTCAATATTTTGCCTTAGCCTTGAATACTTGATGCATATAATCACAGCAGTATGATGATTCTATGTGTCTACATTAAAACATTCTTGTTTATACTGCATTAATATATGCTCATTTTAAGCTTTCATGCAGAGAGGGAAACCACAACTAAGTCAATTTAGCAAAACTGTATTTATTAAACAGTTATTAAACAGTGGCACAAACATTCATGTCATTTCCAAAACAAGCTATTAGTGCACTTTTGTGCTTGATGTCATTTTTGTACAGAATGCCAATACAATAGTTTAAAACAAATAAAGTGCACTTTTGTGCATGATGTCACACAAGATATTTCAATAAGTGTCAAATAAAAATGAGCTGCATAATAGGAAATCAAATAGTGTATGTCCTTCGCTATGTGGTAGGTTCCTGCGGATGTTATCTCCTTCTGTTTTAGACTATTTTTTCATACGGTGTTGATGTGGAAATGGTTGCTTCGGCATGTTGGTGTGGCACCGGCCGGAGATGTTGACATGCGGAGTTTCAAGCACTCTTCATTCTCTAGCGGGTGACTTTTCAAATTATGCTACAAATTAGCAGTGCTGCTACTTTTTGTAGCAACGCTTTTGCTGCATACTTGACATATTACATATATCTATTCGACATATTTCCGCTTGAAGCCAAACCACCGCCAGACGATGGACCCCCTGCTATTTTTCCTGGGAATTAATTATTCCTTCATTTGTTACCAGATTGGCACCTTCTTTCTCTCGTATTACCACTCGCACCGCTCCACTTGCACCACAGCGAACGTTACCCACGCTGCTACCTCTCTGCTCGGCGAGAGCGTATGACGTTGTACGCGCGACTGTATGTGACGTACGTTAGAAGGTACGCTTGTTGACAAGAAAGAGTGAGAACAGCCTGTAGTGTAATGCCCGCAGCTAAAAGCAACTGCGTGAGAACGTATACTGGAATATCACGATATAGTCATTAGGGATGATACTCGAAACCGATTTTCCCGGTTGTTCGATAAGAAAAGAACCGAGTCCTTGGACTCAAATCCCTTATTGAGAACCGGTACCCGTTATCGAGACCACTATAGTAAAGAAAAAGAGTTGGTTCTTTATTCGAATCCCTGGGAACGAGTCCTGTCCCGACCAGAAATGCTCCGTGTGACATCACAAGAAATGACGTCACGTAGCTCAGTCATTAGGCGCAGATAGCGAAAGCAGGAAAAAAAATGGACCGGAAAAAGCGCTCCAAGGTGTAATAAAGTTCAAAACAAAAGGTGTAATCCAATGAATAACTTTACTGAGAGATGTGAGCAGGGTCCAAACACATGACGAACACTTTTACGACCAACCGGAAACATAGCAACCAGGCTAGCAACGCACCTCCTTTACGGCAGCTATCGCAACGTTCTTAAAGCAACCACAGCACATACATATATATATATATATATACAACATATATCTCCCTTTTTTAACTTTTGTTTTTCTTTCCTTGTAAACAAAACAAAATGACACTGTATATGTGTTGTCTGTCTAATTATAAATAATGCAGACGAGGCGTGTTGGCTGAGTTCTCGACGTTCACTTTCACAGCGTGCTCATAACCTCATTCTTAGCGACATGCAACAACACTTTTCGGGGCTATCGCACATGCTCGTCACTCCCGTTGCATGCTGGGTAGTGTAGTTGTTATATTCCCTAGCTCATAACATCTTTCCCCCTATAAAGAAATAATGTTAACTCAATAAAGTGTATTTCTTTTTTTAGCTTCAACTTTTCATTTTTTAGCATTGTAACCACATTTGCAAACAACTTTTCTCTTCATAGAATTTTCTTTCAATAAAGATATACAGTGCAAAAATGTTAAAGCATCATAACAAACAGTTATATCAAATAGCAGCAGAATTGCACTTTTGGAGAGCTGTATTATTTTCAGTTTTGTGCCCAAGGGACTGATTTTATTTAACACTATATTATTATTTATACACCTATAGTGATCACAGAGACAGGTTGTTTTTGTGTTACTGTATATACTTGTTTTTCTGAAAAATCCCACTTAATATACTTTGGGTAACAACAGTCAATATTTATTTTTTTTATTTTATTTTTTTAGGGGGGTAACAGTCAATATTTATTTATTTATTAGATTAAATGTTTTTCTTATATAATAAAAGTGAGCTTTTGTTAAACCAAATATTGTGTGTTTTTTTCCATATACAACAACCAATCTGGACTCGATAAGGAATCGATTCGAAAAGAGGATTCGATAATAGGCTCGAACTCGATAATTTCTTATCAAACATCATCCCTAATAGTCATTTTCTATATCGCACAGAGACAAACCCGCGATATATCAAGTATATTCGATATATCTCCCAGCCCTATTAGTAGATGTATTACACTAGCTGTATAAAAAAGCAATAATCCTTAGGTTTTATTAATTTTTCTTCAAATTGTTCTGATTGTGGTACTAGGTAGGTATACCTTACTCTGTGGCCAGTTTAATAGAATTAGGGACCAACTCCTTAGAGGGGGCATGTTGATGTCAAAAAGGTTGCAGCTGAAAACTGTTGCTGAACATTTTGCTAAACAAATACATGCAAAACCCAATGAAAGGCTCTGTACACTGGAAGTAAACTGACATAAACATTGGTGCTTTTATACATAGTCAGTTAGTTCATATTTGACTTAAAGTTGAATATTCAGGTTGTTTGTCTGCAGAGCTTTTTTTTTTCCCTCGTCCTGGGATGTGAGATGTTTTGCATTTTGTTTCCGCTCTGTCGACCACACTGGGAGAGCTGCATGCGTGTTAACATCTACCAGGATCGGGGATGGGCACGCCAGCCTGTGGGGTCAGTTTTAGCGAGCTGCTAGTTCTTTGTCATAGAGTTCTGCTGATCTCCACGTTTTGTTTTTTTCCCACCCCACCGCGTGTCCTCTCCCGAGGCCCTCCCGGGAAGTGGTGCTGGTGACATCACTAATAGTAAACAATTGCGTTGTGGAAGCAAGCGAGCTAGCTATACTGTGCTTACTCCGCATTGGGACATTGGTGTAGGTCGGGTACACGTGTCATTAAAAATGTTTGTGGAAAGAGGCCTACATTGAGGTTTTGTGTGGCTTGCAAATTGTTTGAATCTGTTTACTTGCCATGACTACAGAGTAACACAAGTATCCCTATAAAAGATGATCACGGAGTACTCAAGTTGTTGGAATGCTGGTGATTCATTCGTGTCTCTTGTAGGGGTGGGAATATTTGGACACCTCACCATTTGATTTTGATTCAGGGGCTATGGTTTGATACATCTTTAATTGTTACATTAAATATTATTTGTATATTGTTAATATTTTGTAAATTATGATGTATTCTAAATGTATTACATTTAATTGTTAATAATATATATCAACTAGGCTCCTCCATTGCCTACTGATGTTTGTGTTATTGCGTCATTTCCGTTTTTTGTATGGTAGTGCGCACAAAATATATGTGTGTGTATTACTGTTGTCCCGATACCAATATTTTGGTACCGGTGCCAAAATTATTTCGGTACTTTTCGATACTTTTCTAAAAATTGCATTATTGGCTTTATTTTAACAAAAAATCTTAGGGTACATTAAACATATGTTTCTTATTGCATGTGTGTCCTTAAATAAAATAGTGAACATACAAGACAACTTGTCTTTTATTAGTAAGCAAGTAAGTAAGTAAACAAAGGCTCCTAATTTAGTCTGCTGACATATGCAGTAACATATTGTGTCATTTTCCATTCTATTATTTTGTCAAAATTATCAAGGACAAGTGGTAGAAAATGAATTATTAATCTACTTGTTAATATCTGCTTAGTTTCTCTTTTAACATGTTCTATCTACATTTCTGTTAAAATGTAATAATAATTTATTCTTCTGTTTGGATGCTTTACATTAGTTTCGGATGATACCCGTCGTAACAGGATCATACAATGGTCATATTCAAAGTCCTCATGTGTCCAGGGACATATTTCCTGAGTTTATAAACATAATATAAATTTTTTTTAAACAAAAGAAGATGTTGTGATGCCCAAAAATATTGACGTAATCATAGTAGTATCGACTAGATACAGTCCTGTACTTGATATCATTACAGTTGATGTTAGGTGTAGGGATGATGTTTGATAAGAAATTATCAAGTTCGAGCCCATTATCGAATCCTCTTATCGAACCGATTCCTTATCAATTCTCTTATCGATTTCAGATAGGTTGTTGTATATGGAAAAAAACACAATATTTGGTTTAACAAAAGCTCACTTTTATTTTATAATTAAAAAAATATATATAATAATACAAAAATATTGACTGTTACCCCCCTAAAAAAAATAAAAAATAAAATATTGACTGTTGTTACCCAATGTATATAAAGTTAAAGTTAAAGTACCAATGATTGTCACACACACACTAGGTGTGGCGAGATTATTCTCTGCATTTGACCCATCACCCTTGATCACCCCCTGGGAGGTGAGGGGAGCAGTGGGCAGCAGCGGTGGCCGCGCCCGGGAATCATTTTGGTGATTTAACCCCCAATTCCAACCCTTGATGCTGAGTGCCAAGCAGGGAGGTAATGGGTCCCATTTTTATAGTCTTTGGTATGACTCGGCCGGGATTTGAACTCACAACCTACCGATCTCAGGGCGGACACTCTAACCACTAGGCCACTGAGTATATATTAAGTGGGATTTGTCAGAAAAACAAATATATACAGTAACACAAAAACAACCTGTCTCTGTGATCAATATAGGTGCATAAATAAAAATATAGTGTTAAATAAAATGCAAATAAAAAGTGCACTTCTGCTGCTATTGGAACATACTACACACACTATGACACTAAGAACACCACAGTCCTCAATCAACAATTCTTCTTCCCTTACATGAGAGCGAAGCCTGGCAGTAATTGCCTATTGCCTGTTCTGCCCTCACTATACGTGTTGAGGTTATACAGCTTGGCAAACAGCTAACAAACAATCCAAGACGTCTAATAAAGTTCCAAAGCAGATTAATCCATTAAGGCTCTTTATTGTTGTTGATCTTTTATTTTGTCTTTTCCTATCTTTACTTTTTTAAACTGAAATACACACAATGACAAATGTATAAGCTATGTGATTCAATTAACATACTGAAATGTAATACACAATATGTAAATATTAGCTTCACACAAATATACAGTAATATCATCAAACACATACTTCTGAGTGTTGAAACTATTTCGATGGTGGAAATACACGACTGGCAGCCATTATAAGTTCTCAAAACATCCATTGAAACAGTGCACACAAATCGTTTTTCAATAGACATCTTACTATCAAATTGACACACTTTCCACCTTAATATTGAGTTATATAAACAAGTTAAACAGTTTACTTACAGACTTATCTTTTCCAAGGCTTGTAGGAGCTAACATAACTTGTCTACTTCTCAATTGTCTCAACCCGGAAGTGCCCAAACTACCGGTAATCAGTATCAGTAGGAGTCTACAATCAAATGGGCATAACATTGCGTCCCACAAGGAATTTTCTGTGGGAAGGGATTCGTTCTCAGGGATTCGAATAAAGAACCAACTCTTTTTCTTTACTATAGTGGTCTCGATAACGGGTACTGATTCTCAAAAAGGGATTTGAGTCCGAGGACTCGGTTCTTTTCTTATCGAACAACCGGGAAAACCGGTTTCGAGCATCATCCCTAGTTAGGTGTAGATCCACCAATGGCGTTTGTTTACATTTTGACGCCGGTGAGCTACGGTGTGTAGTGAAGCGTGTTTAGCTATTCCTCGTCCTGCAGGGTTGGTACTTGTAAGAAACATACTTTATTTGTCGCCATGGAGGCGAGGATTAGTGATTTAGAAGTAGCTAAAACACTTCCGACGGACGTTAGCTGCGAGCTAGCTAGCCATGTCTTAAAGCATCTCTTCCTGAGGACGTTTCAGTGTTATAACTTCACCTTTAATTTTAGTTTTTAAGCCAAAATGCGTCCGTTCTCCCTTTTCTGTCTACAAACTGTGTCTGTTTGTAAGTACTCTGTGATTGTGCACTGCCAAACATGCTCGTCTGCTTGTAAAACCAGCAATGACACGATGTGACGATGGGGGTTGCGGGTGGTGGTGGGCCGGTACTTTTCAGAGGCGGTATAGTACCAAATATGATTCATTAGTATTGCGGTACTATACTAATACCGGTATACCGTACAACTCTAGTACAAAGCATTTATTATTTTCTTGTTTCAGTGCTTATATTCAAGCTAGTTTCGCGCCTTCTCCGTCCATGTTCTAATCTTGATGCATGAGTGAATCGATAATTTTTTCCACCTCTAGTGCATAGTCTTACTAAATGTTTTTAGCCAAATACTGCTTGATAAATGTTGGGTGTTTTCAACATTTTATCCAAATACTAAGAACAGCTCAACAACGTAGCAGAGATGCTGCAGAAAACAACTTTTATACAACACTGCACAAAATAACAGATGGCCTACTCCGAGGCCATTGGATATGACCAGTTTGAAAAGTCACATTAATCAGGGTGATGTAGGTGGCGGTAGAATACATTTCAAAGTAGTTTAAAATCCATCCATGGTAATTGTAAATTATCAAAATATTAGGGGTTGTTAGATACTTTTCCTTAATGACACTGTAAACATGTGTAAAGAAAGCACATTTAAAAATGAGACTAAATTGCAGCGATGAAAATAATGACAATGCCCAGGGGTGGTGACGCTAGACGGTAGGGGGTGGAGTTTAAGCTTTTAACATGGTGCATTCATGTGTTTGGAGGGTCTATCCCAAAGCACTATGATCCTGATGCTTGTTGACAATGTCTATGGTCCAGGCCAGGCCAAGACGGCCCCATTGCCGCACATTACTTTCACTCTACAAAAGGTCATTACAACACAGAAAAGGAGGACAAAGGCAAACAAGTTGGAAGTGTCTTTTTGTCTTTACGTGTTAGTAAAAGTGTTTTTTGCAGCTCATGCCCTCGAGCATCATTTGCAAAGTCATCTTGAAATGTATCCAATCGATCAAGTACCGATCGATTGGCTCAGTGTTGTAAGTTATTGGAGTGCAGTTTTGCTGCTGCACTGATTGGCTGTGATTTACGTTTTGACATTTTGGGACTAATTTCCAAGCTTCTTTTAGAGCCCGCTACAGCAAAATGACCCATAGTCCAATAATGTTTTCTCTGAAATCTTAGGATTTTGTTCATTCAATCCTCCTGCGCAGTGACCAAGAAACTGTTTTTAATTTTTGGTTCTGACCAACCAAGAGCTGGATTCTCTGCGTAGTTACTCACGGATAGGGATGTCCCGATCCGATATTTGGATCGGATCGGCCGCCGATATTTGCCAAAAAATGCGTATCGGCAAGGCATGGGAAAATGCAGATCCAGATCCAGTTTAAAAAAAAACTCCGGTCCGTGTTTTCCAACGCACCTATCTAAATAATACATTCCACTTTTCTGCTGTTCCCTATATTCCGTTCCGCATTTTCCAGCACACCTTCAACACATCCACAGGTCTGTGGATTCTCACGCAGTTGCTTTTAGCTGCTGGCATTACACGACAGGCTCTTCTCACTCTTTCCTGTGTCTTCCTCTCACAGACAGCAAGCGCACCTTCTTACACATGTCACATACTGTCACGACATACGTCACATACGTATACACCCTCCCCGAGCAGAGAGGTAGCATGGCTAACGTTAGCTGTGATGCTAGCGCAGCCGTGCTAGCAACGCTCCCTCTAAGGTGCGGGCCTGTGCAATTGCGCACGGCAAATCTATGCCACGCACAAAATCAAATAAAAAAAATAAGCGCATAACAATTTTCGACACACGGACACGACAGAGAAAACAGTTTTCGTCATCATTGTTCAAATATTGTAACGTCTGTCGAGACGCTTATCTCCATTCGGTGCCACACGTCCACACCATCAAAATGCCGAAGCAAACATTTCCAGATCAACACCGTATGAAAAAATTAGTGATTTTTTTTAGTTGTGATTTCCTTCTCTGCATGAAAGTTTAAAAGTAGCATATATTAATGCAGTATGAAGAAGAATGTTTTAATGTAGACACATAGAATCATCATACTGCTGTGATTATATGCATCAAGTGTTCATTCAAGGCTATGGCAAAATATCCACATATATATGGTGTATCGTGACATGGCCTTAAAATATCGCAATATTAAAAAAAGGCCATATCGCCCAGCCCTAGTTCAATGATGCCATTTCTGTTTGTCATGTATAATTTTGTCTGTTTTGTGTTTATCCATGAATAAACAGGTCAGTTTCTTGTTACCAACCATTGTGTATTATTCAAACTCCCCTAATTCAGCTGGCTAGTTGTTATCAAGAGTACTAAAACCCTTTTCAACATGATTCTGACAACTAAGTAGGCTAAATAACTTTAAACTTCAATACATGCTCGGATAGGCCAGTATCGGTCAGTATCGGTATCGGATCAGAAGTGCAAAAACAATATCGGTATCGGATCGGAAGTGCAAAAACCTGGATCGGGACATCCCTACTCACGGACAACTTGACATGGTACCCCAAGGCTTTGTTATTGGTCCAGTATGTTTTCGCTTATATACCATACACTAGTGTTGTCCCGATACCAATATTTTAGTAATGGTACCAAAATGTATTTCGATACTTTTCTAAATAAGGGGGAACCACAAAAAAATGGCATTATTGGCTTTATTTTAACAGAAAATCTTACGGTACATTAAACATATGTTTCTTATTGCAATCGAAGAACAATTTTGTCCTTAAATTAAATAGTGAACATACTAGACAACTTGTCTTTTAGTAGTAAATAAGTAAACAAAGGCTCCTAGTTTGGCTGCTGACGTATGCAGTAACATATTGTGTCATTTATCATTCGATATAAAATTATGAGGGACAAGCTGTAAAATGGATTATGAATCCACTTGTTCATTTACTGTTAATATCTGGTTACTTTCTCTTTTAACATGTTCTATCTACACTTCTGTTCAAATGTAATAATCACTTATTCTTCTGTTGTTTCGATACTTTACATTAGTTTTGCATGATACCACAAATTTAGGTATCGATCCGATACCAAGGAGTTACAGGATCATATATTGGTCATATTCAAAGTCCTCATGTGTCCAGGGACATATTTCCTGAGTTTATAAACATAATATGAATTTAAAAAAAAGAAAAAAAGATTTTGTGACAATAAAAAATATCGATGTAATCATAGTAGTATTGACTAGATAAGCTATTATACTTGGTATCATTACAGTGGATGTCAGGTGTAGATCCACCCATGGCATTTGTTTACATTCAGTGTGCTAGCTTGCTGTTAGCAGTTAGCTATCGTAATCCTCCTACGGTGTGTAGTGAAGCATGTTTAGCTATTCCTCGTCCTGCAGGGATGATACTTGTAACAAACTCACTTTATTTGTTGCCATGGAGGCAAGGATTAGTGATTTAGAAGTAGCTTAAACACTGACGCCTGCGAATGGACGTTCCCCGCTACCTTGCTATAGTCATGTCTTAAAGCACCTCTTCCTGAGGGCTTTTCAGTGTTATAACTTCACCTTTATCGTTAGTTTTTAGGCCAAAATGCGTCCGTTCTCCCTTTTCTGTCTACACACCGTGTCTGCTTGTAAGTACTCCGTGACTGTGCGCTGCCGAACATGCTCCCCTGCTCGTAAAACCAGCAATTTCACGACGTGACGATGCACTGTCATGCCCGGGAACCGGTATTTTTCAAACAGAGTATAGTATTATTTTTTATTCATTTGTACCGCGATACTATACCAGTACCGGTATACCGTACAACCCTACCATACACTAATACTTTCAAGACCATTGCACAGATTTGTTTCTCATGAGCTGTACTTCTAACTTTTGAAATGCTGTCTTTTGTCTACAATCAGCTGTTGCCCCACAGCCAGTGAATACATGAAAGAGCGCCATTACACCTATTTGAAGTAATTGTGTTAATGCGCGTCTCTCATTGCAAACACAATCCCGCAATTAGTGTTTGAATATACCATATTTCTATCCTAGTCCTAAATGAGCGTGTTCACAGGCGTCGATTCCGAGCTCTAACCTTCTGCTGTGCTGTTATTGCAGGCGGAGGCAATGCGGTGTTGTCTGCCATGAAACGAGCGTATTAAAGCAGCCCTCGGGATGATCTAAAACACAGTCCTCTGTGCCAGCAGAAGTTATGTGTAGAGGGAAAGGGAGCTGCAACCTCCCACTGCACTGCGATTAACCTTGCGCTGCTAGTTTCTGCTGATTCAGGGCATACACACTCCACTGCGCTTTCACAAAGCCCACAGAGCAGCATCAGAGCACAAGTTGTTTCATTAACTTGGATCCATGATGAGTACAAGACTTTGTTGTTGCGGCCTTCTGTAAGATGCAGAGCTGTGGTTCTTTTTTTTAATTTTCTATGTTAACTGGCAGCAGAACAGAAAACATTTCCAATCAAAGTAACAAGAACGACACTTTGCAGTAATATGTTTACATGTCTGATCATGCCAAGGAACATTTCCCATTGATCAGCGAGTGCTTTTAAGACAGGGCTCATGGCCAAGTTCAGTGTAAACAGTGCAACACAGGGGTTATCTAAGTGTGAGGCACTGTACGCCTTTAAGGGAGGGGCAGCAGCTTGAGAAAAACAAATAAATATATCTGCTAATCTAACTTTAGTTATAAGAAATTTGCTTTGAGAATATTAGTATGGGAGGCCCCAGTCATATTCTCTGATGGGGAGGATCATTGGAAACCCTTGGTGTAACATGTAGGATAGGTATGTAACAATATGAACATTTCATATTAGGGCTGGGTGATATGGCCTTTTATTAATATCTCGATATTTTTAGGCCATGTCACGATACACGATATATATGGGGCGGCATGGCGTAGTGGGTAGAGCAACCGTGCCAGAAACCTGAGGGTTGCAGGTTCGCTCCCCGCCTCTTACCATCCAAAAAAATCGCTGCCGTTGTGTCCTTGGGCAGGACACTTCACCCTTTGCCCCCGGTGCCACTCACACCGGTGAATTGAATGATAGGTGGTGGTCGGAGGGGCCATTGGCGCAAATTGCAGCCACGCTTCTGTCAGTCTACCCCAGGGCAGCTGTGGCTATGAAAGTAGCTTACCACCACCAGGTGTGAATGATTGATGGGTTCTACATGTAAAGCGACTTTGGGTACTTAGAAAAGCGCTATATAAATCCCAGTTATTATTATTATTATTATTATATCTCGATATTTTGCCTTAGCCTTGAATGAACACTTGATGCATATAATCACAGCAGTATGATGATTCTATGTGTCTACATTAAAACATTCTTGTTCATACTGCATTAATATATGCTCATTTTAAACGTTCATGCAGAGAGGGAAACCACAACTAAGTCAATTTACCAAAAGTGTATTTATTAAACAGTTATTAAGCAGTGGCACAAACATTCATGTCATTTCCAAAACAGAAAGTGCAAGATTGTCAGAGACATTTTAAAACAAGCTATTAGTGCACTTTTGTGCATGATTTCAAAACAACACTAAATTAAAGTGCACTTTTTGTACAGAACACCTATAATAGTTTAAAACAAATAAAGTGCACTTGTGTGAATGATGTCACACAAGATATTTCAATAACTGACAAATAAAAATTAGCTGCATAATAGGAAATCAAATAGTGTATGTCCTTCTCTATGTGGTAGATGTTATCTCCTTCTGTTTTAGACTATTTTTTTCATACGGTGTTGATCTGGCAATGGTTGCTTGGGCATTCTGTTGGTGTGGCACCGAACGGAGATGTTGACATGCGGAGTTTCAAACACTCTTCATTCTCTAGCGGGTGACTTTTTAAATGATGCTACACATTAGCTTTTGCCGCATACTTGACATGTTACGGTTGTCTGTTCAACACCTTCCCGCTTGAAGCCAAACCACCGCCAGACGATGGACCCAGTGCTGTTTTTTGGGGAATAAATTCTTCCTTCATTTGTTACCAGATTAGCATCTTTCGTTCTCTCGTATTACCACTCGCACCGCTCAGATAGCATTACAGCTAACTTTACCAGCGCTACATCTCTGCTCAGCGAGGGCGTATGACGTTGCACGCGCGACAGTATGTGACGTATGTAAGAAGGTGCGCTTGTTTTAGGTCTCTGTGAAAAGGAGAGACAAGAAAGAGTGAAAAAAGCCTGTAGTGTAATGCCCGCAGCTAAAAGCAACTGAGAACCGTGAGAACGTATACTGGAATATCACGATATAGTCATTTTCTATATCGCACAGAGACAAACCCGCGATATATCGAGTATATTCGTTATATCGCCTAGCACTATTTCATATCACAATTATTGTCACCAAAATGATCACGGTTATCATTATTATAATGGTATTGTTGAATGTGCTCACACTCATACACACTTATAACCAAGTTTTATTTAAAAACAGATGAATAAAAAAATAGCCACGCAAAATATGTTACATAATTTGTTCTGGCTACCTCCGTTTTAAACTTTTAGGGTTTTAATGATGAAGAAAAATAAACGTGTGTTGGGTGCGTCATGCAAATTCACATCCTGTTGTCATATTACTTCAAGTATCGATCGATCTGTGTTTGAGAGCACAGAATGTCGGTTTAATGTACACAATATCTTAGTCACTCAGACAGTATTGTGTTTATACAAGTTTAGACTGGGAAATGTCATTTTTTTATGGGGAAAGAGGTTGATGTCTCTTTTTATATTTATTGTAGCATTTAAGCTAGCTAGCATCTCCAATAAATGAGCACCGTCACCGTTCTCTGAGTTTAATCAAAAGTGTTATCAATCACGGTTTTGCGTTAATTAGGATTTAAAACAGTAATATTAACAGTGGGGAATTATAGTGCTGTTTATCAATATATCGTTTACCGTTACATCTCTATTGTATGACTACCTTTTTTCCTTTCTCAGTCGTGGAGGAAAGCAGACAGCATAGCGTGAAGAAATGTCTATCCCCCGGCCTTCATGTCAGGAATCCTGATGAAGTTTATTGGGGCAGAAAGGGCACCATTTTCCCCCTGAGGCTTTAGCTTGAGCTCTAGAGCTATTACTTCTGTTTCTTCCGATGCACTAATGACACCGCTGTCTGTTCCTCCTTGTCCCCCCCACACACTTATCTGGTTCATACCTCATCACTTACTTAAAAACTCCTTACCCCAGTTAACACATTGATACCTTGGGGCTCTGCTAAGGGTCTGTTTGAAATTAGACATGGCTGCCATACAGAAGGTGCTTTAAAGGGAGGTTATTACTGAGTGGGTGTAGACGCATGCTGCTGCTTTGTGTGCACACTGACATTGTGTGATACAGATGAGATAACGCTTTGTGTGTGTCGTCTCTTGTTGGCAAGCTCTAGGTGCACATCATAACACAGCTGAGATAGAATCAGTTTATTGAATTGGAAATCTTTCCCAATGTGCTCATTGGTCCTTTTGCGTGACTCAGCACTAAATCATGCAGCCACAGAGCCACTGTCTGGTTTTCCTATGAACTTGTGCTAGGTAATGTGTTCTTACTCCTGGAATGGAACACTCCTCATTCTGATCCCTGCAGCCTAAAGGCAACTCCCAGACTTGTCCAATCCTACTTTTTGCTTTGCACAGCCCCCACGTTGAACAACACCTGAGAAATGTTTGGCTGAGTCTCTGCTGGCATGGTCCAAATAACTGAAGTCAGTTTTACAGAAAAACCTAGAACTGTTTCTAATGGAAGTAGTCCCCTATCTCATGTTATTGTCATATATTGATGTATAAAACAAAGTCAAGCAAAATACCAAACTGAAAAGACTGTACAAAATGTACAGAGTGAATGCTTACTCACCATCGGGGTGAGCCTGTAGTTAGTTTTTCAGTGAGACGTGTGAATGGCTTTAAAGGGGAACATTATCACCAGACCTATGTAAGCGTCAATATATACCTTGATGTTGCAGAAAAAAGACCATATATTTTTTTTAACCGATTTCCGAACTCTAAATGGGTGAATTTTGGCGAATAAAACGCCTTTCTATTATTCGCTCTCGGAGCGATGACGTCACAACGTGACGTCACATCGGGAAGCAATCCGCCATTTTCTCACTTTCGTCAGTGTGTTGTCGGAGGGTGTAACAACACGAACAGGGACGGATTCAAGTTGCACCAGTGGCCCAAAGATGCGAAAGTGGCAAGAAATTGGATGAAATTTGTTCAAAATACGAGGGTGTGGGGAAAGCCGACGAAATGGTCAGTCGTTTGTTCCGCACACTTTACCGACGAAAGCTATGCTACGACAGAGATGGCAAGAATGTGTGGATATCCTGCTGACATCAACTCCAAAACTGGACAGATCAGCTTTCAGGAAAATAGAGCGGATGAGGGTATGTCTACGGAATATATTAATTGATGAAAACTTTATTAATTACTTGCGGTTTTACGGAAATTATTATACATAAACTGTGTTTACCAATAATTTAGCTTAAAAACATTTATGTTTTTCAATCATTCGAGTACATTCGGGTAGTCTTGTGTAATGCAGTATTTTGTGTCTATTTAGGTATGGTTAACCTGAGTGCTGAAATCGTGGAAAAATATATGTTCTTAGCGCGCCTGAAATGGGCTGTCTGCACTCTCAAAGTGCATGTTGTTGCCAAATGTATTTCATATGCTGTAAACCTAGTTCATAGTTGTTAGTTTCCTTTAATGCCAAACAAACACATACCAATCGTTGGTTAGAAGGTGATCGCCAAATTCGTCCTCGCTTTCTCCCGTGTCGCTGGCTGTCGTATCGTTTTCGTCGGTTTCGCTTGCATACGGTTCAAACCGATATGGCTCAATAGCTTCAGTTTCTGCTTCAATTTCGTTTTCACTACCTGCCTCCACACTACAACCATCCGTTTCAATACATGCGTAATCTGTTGAATCGCTTAAGCCGCTGAAATCCGAGTCTGAATCCGAGCTAATGTCGCTATACCTTGCTGTTCTATCCGCCATGTTTGTTTGTATTGGCATCACTGTGTGACGTCACAGGAAAATGGACAGGTGTATATAACGATGATTAAAATCAGGCACTTTGAAGCTTTTTTTAGGGATATTGCGTGATGGGTAAAATTTTGAAAAAAACTTCGAAAAATAAAATAAGCCACTGGGAACTGATTTTTAATGGTTTTAACCCTTCTGAAATTGTGATAATGTTCCCCTTTAAAGTTAAAGTACCAATTATAGTCACACACACACTAGGTGTGGCGAAATTATTCCCTGCATTTGACCCCATCACCCCCCTGGGAGGTGAGGGGAGCAGTGAGCAGCAGCGGTGGCCGTGTCCGGGAATCATTTTTGGTGATTCAACCCCCAATTCCAACCCTTGATGCTGAGTGCCAAGCAGGGTCCCATTTTTTTATAGTCTTTGGTATGACTCGGCCGGAATTTGAACTCACGACCTACCGATCTCAGGGCGGACACTCTAACCACTAGGCCACTGAGTTAGGCCACTTAGTTTTGCTGTATAGTTTTGTTGTGGTAGTGTTCCGTGCTGAAAATCCAGTCTTAAACAAGTAATTGGGTCAGATTGTCTTCTAGAGATGTAAAGGACCTCAGCTTGGCACTCAGTATCAAGGGTTGGAATTTGGGGTTAAAGGGGAACATTGTCACAATTTCAGAAGGGTTAAAACCATTAAAAATCAGTTCCCAGTGGCTTATTTTATTTTTCGAAGTTTTTTTCAAAATTTTACCCATCACGCAATATCCCTAAAAACAGCTTCAAAGTGCCTGATTTTAACCATCGTTATATACACCCGTCCATTTTCCTGTGATGTCACACAGTGATGCCAATACAAACAAACATGGAGCATAGAACAGCAAGGTATAGCGACATTAGCTCGGATTCAGACTCGGATTTCAGCGGCTTAAGCGATTCAACAGATTACGCATGTATTGAAACGGATGGTTGTAGTGTGGAGGCAGGTAGCGAAAACGAAATTGAAGAAGAAACTGAAGCTATTGAGCCATATCGGTTTGAACCGTATGCAAACGAAACCGACGAAAACGACACGACAGCCAGCGACACGGGAGAAAGCGAGGACGAATTTGGCGATCACCTTCTAACCAACGATTGGTATGTGTTTGTTTGGCATTAAAGGAAACTAACAACTATGAACTAGGTTTACAGCATATGAAATACATTTGGCAACAACATGCACTTGAGAGTGCAGACAGCCCATTTCAGGCGCGCTAAGAACATATATTTTTCCACGATTTCAGCACTCAGGTTAACCATACCTAAATAGACACAAAATACTGCATTACACAAGACTACCCGAATGTACTCGAATGATTGAAAAGAATACATGTTTTTAAGCTAACTTATTGGTAAACACAGTTTATGTATAATAATTTCCGTAAAACCGCAAGTAATTGATAAAGTTTTCATCAATTAATATATTCTGTTGACATACCCTCATCCGCTCTCTTTTCCTGAAAGCTGATCTGTCCAGTTTTGGAGTTGATGTCAGCATCTGCTTTGAGTGTCGCAGGATATCCACACATTCTTGCCATCTCTGTTGTAGCATAGCTTTCTTCGGTAAAGTGTGCGGAACAAACGACTGACCATTTCGTCGGCTTTCCCCACACCCTCGTATTTTGAACAAATTTCGTCCAATTTCTTGCCACTTTCGCATCTTTGGGCCACTGGTGCAACTTGAATCCGTCCCTGTTCGTGTTGTTACACCCTCCGACAACACACCGACGAAAGTGAGAAAATGGCGGATTGCTTCCCGATGTGACGTCACGTTGTGACGTCATCGCTCCGAGAGCGAATAATAGAAAGGCGTTTAATTCGCCAAAATTCACCCATTAAGAGTTTGGAAATCAGTTAAAAAAATATATGGTCTTTTTTCTGCAACATCAAGGTATATATTGACGCTTACATAGGTCTGGTGATAATGTTCCCCTTTAAATCACGAAAATGATTCCTGAGCGCGGCCACCGATGCTGCTCACTACTCCCCTCACCTCCCAGTGGTGGAACAAGGGGATGGGTCAAATGCAGAGGATAATTTCACCACACTTTGTGTGTACGTGACTATCAGTGGTACTTTAACTTTAACAACATAAACATTTCATACGACGCAGTTATTGTGACCAAAATGATCATGGTCAGACTCATCATAAGTATTGTGGTATTGTTGAATGTGCTCAAAAAGTACTTGTACGCACCCTGAATTCTTTTACCAAGTTTAATAAAAATAAAAATAAATTAATACATTAATACATATAGTCTTTTGGCAGAAGAAACATTAAGTATTGTTTTGGCTTCTTTAGAGCCATATTACTATCATTTGAGTGTTTAAATATGTCGATCTTTTTCGTTTTAATATGTTATGGTTTAACTTTAGTCAAAATGTAGTGTTTTTTTTAATGATAGAGGCAAAGCGTTGGTTGTGTGCATCACTTGCGGTTTTTGTGACGTCATGCGAGTTCACTTCCTATTGTAGACTCCTCCGTGTGATATTGCAGTGGCGATTGATCACCCTGTCTGAAGAGAGCACAGCCTGTAGGTTCAGTGCGCACAATAGAATAGCTTAGTTTGAGTTTATCAAAGCATGGTCATAAATAACGATTATACGATAATTTTGTCATAAAAACCGTCTGGAGTTTTACCCCGGTTTATCATTAATACTGTTTACCGGTACATCCCTAACATCCTCAATGCTATTGTGTACAATTCTGGATAGTTCCATATAACTTTGATCCAAAATAAACAAGGAACCTCTCCCTGAACACAACGAACACACAAGGGATTTGGTACATTAGCATGTCTGGAAGCCACAAAAGCATATCTTAGGCCCCGTTTACACGAAGCCGGCCGGATATGGTTATCCAGGGTAAATCCCACCTAATCTTATCCGTGTCCACACACAACATTGCCACCGTTTAAGACCCCCGCCTCTCTCCGTCCGCCGGCGCAACGCGACCTAGTATGCATGCCCGAAAAAAATAAATAAATCCACCTGAGCGTCCATCTGCTCCAAGCTAGATTACTTTACTTCACTGGAAATGTATTTAAAAGAGCTATATTGTAAATAGTTTGCTGTGCATTTTACATTTGTTTGCTGTGTTTTGTGTGCAAGTTTTTAAATTCAAATGTATCTCCTTTGAACACTATCCAGTGTTGTGGTATTTCAATTAACTAGAATCCAGTGTGCTGTGGGGCCCTATTGTAGTGAATCACACCTGAGACATCATACATGAATCAAATAACATTTTACAATTAATCTAGGGATCTAAATATATATATATATATTAGGGCTGTGAATCTGTGGGTGTCCCACGATTCGATTCAATATCGATTCTTGGGGTCACGATTCGATTCAAAATCGATTTTTTTTTTTTCAATGCAACACGATTCTCGATTTAAAAACGATTTTTTTCCCGATTCAAAACTATTCTCTATTCATTCAATACATAGGATTTCAGCAGGATCTACCCCAGTCTGCTGACATGCAAGCAGAGTAGTATATTTTTGTAAAAAGCTTTTATAATTGTAAAGGACAATGTTTTATCAACTGATTGCAATAATGTAAATTTGTTTCAACTATTAAATTAACCAAAAATATGACTTATTTTAACTTTGTGAAAATATTGGACACAGTGTGTTGTCAAGCTTATGAGATGCGATGCAAGTGTAAGCCACTGTGACACTATGGTTATTTTTTTTTATTTTTTACAAATGTCTAATGATAATGTCAATGAGGGATTTTTAATCACTGCTGTGTTGAAATTGTAACTAATATTGATACTGTTGTTGATAATATTCATTTTTGTTTCACTACTTTTGGTTTGTTCTGTGTCGTGTTTGTGTCTCCTCTCAATTGCTCTGTTTATTACAGTTCTGAGTGTTGCTGGGTCGGGTTTGGTTTTGGAATTGGATTGCATTGTTATGGTATTGCTGTGTATTGTTTTGTTGGACTGATTATTTAAAAAAAAAAAAAAAAAAATAGATTTTTTAAAAATGAGAATCGATTCTGAATCGCACAAGTGAGAATCGCGTTTCGAATTCAAATAAATTTTTTCCCACACCCCTAATATATGTATGTATATATATATATATATATATATATATATATATATATATATATATATATTTATATATATATATATATATATATATATATTTATATATATATATATATATATATATATGAGATGACAAAATCTCCTGATGATTGAGGGTACCCCCCCTCATGAAACAGGCCTGTAGAGATGAAATAGTCTTGTGATTTTTTTCCCACACATACATATATTGCGCTCTACTACGGTATCGAGCACTATTTTTTGGATAACCTTATTAAGACATATATGTTTATATATATATTTATATATATATATTTATATATATATATATATGTGTATATATATATATATATATATATATATATATATATATATATATATATATATATATATATATATATATATATATATATATATATATATTGTTGTGGGTTGACTCCGCTGTTGGGGTATTCTTTTGGGAGATATGGCGTCAAGAGATAAGCTGGGTCACCCAAAAGAAAAACAGGGACCGGATCTTCATCTTCCAGCAGTTGTTTGGGATGGTTCCATCTTTCAGCTGCGCGCTAATGGCGGAGTTAGCGAAGATGCGGGCATCACGCATGCTGCCTGGCCATTTCACAGTCACATCCATAAAGCAATAATTGTAGTCACACACTGCCTGTATCACATCCACGGGAGGAAGAGACAAAGTTTTTCGGTAAATGCAGCTGACATCATTGGGAAGTTCTCTTGCCGTCTGAGAAGTGTTGTATCCCAGATAGCTGCAATCGATTTCTCTTAAAGTATTCATGTGTGATTTCCACAAGCGTCTGTACATGTAGAAGAAGGAGAAACACGGGCATGTCTAGATGACTCGCCTCCATTTTTTTTTAGCTCCAGTTGTTATGAAGCTGGCTGTGGCGCGGTCTTTCTGATGTCGCTTCTTGTGTGGGGCGTGGTTTTTCTGGCGTCACTTCCTCTCCGAACTCAGTTTGTAAACGATCAATGAGTCCTTACAAAGCTAAGTGCCGGAGATTCAAGAAATACACGGCGGACTTTGTCCGAGGAGGGGGACATTAAACGATAGTTTAGTGTGGCTGAAACAGGGCTTAGGCTAAATCATTATTTGTTTAAAGGGTTAAAGAACTTAGTGTATACATAGCTTTAAGTATTTTGGTTGAATTTTGCTTCATTGTCTCCCCATCATTGGCATGGGAAGTTTTTCCAGCAGCCCCAATGAGTAAGCGTGTTAATCTAGTTTGTCTGTTCATATACGCACTGGCCAACCTTGACACGAACGTCACCTCATAGTAAAATGAAGTTCTTCTGAATTTAAATTTGTGCTATGCTTCTAACATGCGTTTAGCTTATTCAGCCCCCTGTTCATCTAGTCTTTCATTATTTATAATTTTCCCTTCCTCTTCCTTTCGGGAGACTCTTTCACAAAAATAAGACTGTTAGTCCTCCCTCCCTCCCTTGGTTTCTCCCTCTCTCTCTCTCCATGCTTTGATCTAGTCTCCCTCACTGCCACTATTGCTGAAGTTGGCCCAGCTCTGGCACAGTTTTCCATCAAAACACCAAACCTCAATGGAGCATTCAAGCCCAGGCCCGCTGCAGTCCATCACCTCCCCGCCCCCCATACATACCACCACACCGTTTTCTGACTGCCGTCTTTCTCTGCCGTACACTCCTTCATCCCTACACATTTTTAATATTGCTTTTTTGGAAGAGAATATAATTCACTTGGAGACAGTATTTGAATCAAAGGGACTGGGGAAAATTGTAGATAACCTGATGTTTGAGGTCTTCTCTGTTTTTTGTTTAAAGCTTTGATGAGTCCAGAATTCTCGAACTATGAGAGTCAGCTCTATTAGAGTTTATATTTGTGGTTGTTAGTTGTTGTTTTTTGAAACCAGTTTTAACGCTGTAGATTTTTTCCATTACTATTAATTAAGTATTTAATTAAAGGTAACAGTTACATACAGCTGGTGAGGAGCGATTTTAAATTGGTGTTCACATATTGCAGTCTTAGTGCATCACAGTTAAAACTTTATATATATATTAGGGCTGGGCGATGTATTGAGTTTGTAAGATATATGGATATATTTTTAAACAAAATATGGATTAAGAAAATATCGTAATATCAATATAATTGATTTCACGTTAAAGTGACCAAACGCCGCTTATTTGTTGTGTTCCTTGTTCTCCCCGCTACCCGCCATGGGCTACTACACCCCTACCCTTCCTCCTTCTAAGAACATCAATGATTGGTTGGTTGTTAACTATGACTAGTCACGATTGGTTAGGGACAGGCCAATCAGAGGCAAGATAGGGTGGGTCATCAAAAAGTGCCTTCCTGCAAATGTATTTTTTTAATCTGAGTTCGATACATTTTGTATTATTTGCACAGCTATGCTAATTTATTTTACGTATAAATATTTTTCTATTTTATTTATGTTATATAATTCTGTACTACTTTAACAGTTTCTTTTCTGTGCTGTTAATACCCATCTTGATAAATAAATATCTTTTTGTATGAATACTTTCACGTAAAAGAACATCCATGATTGGTTGGTTGTTAACTATGACTAGTCACGATTGGTTAGGGACAGGCCAATCAGAGGCAAGATAGGGTGGGTCATCAAAAAGTGCCTTCCTGCAAATGTATCTTTTTAATCTGAGTTCGATACATTTTGTATTATTTGCACAGCTATGCTAATTTATTTTACGTATAAATATTTTTCTATTTTATTTATGTTATATAATTCTGTACTACTTTAACAGTTTCTTTTCTGTGCTGTTAATACCCATCTTGATAAATAAATATCTTTTTGTATGAATACTTTCACCGAAAAATATATATGGAATATTGAGTTTAAGTAAAAATATATTGAGATATACAAACCCTGTTTCCATATGAGTTGGGAAATTGTGTTAGATGTAAATATAAACGGAATACAATGATTTGCAAATCCTTTTCAACCCATATTCAATTGAATGCACTACAAAGACAAGATATTTGATGTTCAAACTCATAAACTTTTTTTTTTTTTTTGGCAAATAATAATTAACTTAGAATTTCATGGCTGCAACACGTGCCAAAGTAGTTGGGGAAGGGCATGTTCACCACTGTGTTACATGGCCTTTCCTTTTAACAACACTCAGTAAACGTTTGGGAACTGAGAAGACACATTTTTTAAGCTTCTCAGGTGGAATTCTTTCCCATTCTTGCTTGATGTACAGCTTAAGTTGTTCAACAGTCCGGGGGTCTCCGTTGTGGTATTTTAGGCTTCATAATGCGCCACACATTTTCAATGGGAGACAGGTCTGGACTACAGGCAGGCCAGTCTAGTACCCGCACTCTTTTACTATGAAGCCACGTTGATGTAACACATGGCTTGGCATTGTCTTGCTGAAATAAGCAGGGTAACGTTGCTTGGATGGCAACATATGTTGCTCCAAAACCTGTATGTACCTTTCAGCATTAATGGCGCCTTCACAGATGTGTAAGTTAAGTTACCCATGCAGTGGAAGAATGGCCGTCCGCGACCCGAGGGTCCCTGGTTCAATCCCCACCTAGTACCAACCTCGTCATGTCCGTTGTGTCCTGAGCAAGACACTTCACCCTTGCTCCTGATGGGTGCTGGTTAGCGCCTTGCATGGCAGCTCCCTCCATCAGTGTGTGAATGTGTGTGTGAATGGGTAAATGTGGAAGTAGTGTCAAAGCGCTTTGAGTACCTTGAAGGTAGAAAAGCGCTATACAAGTACAACCCATTTATCATTTATTTAATACACACCCATACCATCACAGATGCTGGCTTTTCAACTTTGCGCCTATAACAATCCGGATGGTTCTTTTCCTCTTTGGTCCGGAGGACACGACGTCCACAGTTTCCAAAAACAATTTGAAATATGAACTCGTCAGACCACAGAACACTTTTCCACTTTGTATCAGTCCATCTTAGATGAGCTCAGGCCCAGCGAAGCCGACGGCGTTTCTGGGTGTTATTGATAAACGGTTTTCGCCTTGCATAGGAGAGTTTTAACTTGCATTTACAGATGTAGCGACCAACTGTAGTTACTGACAGTGGGTTTCTGAAGTGTTCTTGAGCCCATGTGGTGATATCCTTTACACACTGATGTCGCTTGTTGATGCAGTACAGCCTGAGGGATCGAAGGTCACGGGCTTAGCTGCTTACGTGCAGTGATTTCTCCAGATTCTCTGAACCCTTTGATGATAGTACGGATCGTAGAAGGTGAAATCCCTGAATTCTTTGCAATAGCTGGTTGAGAAAGGTTTTTCTTAAACTGTTCAACAATTTGCTCACGCATTTGTTGACAAAGTGGTGACCCTCGCCCCATCCTTGTTTGTGAATGACTGAGCATTTCCTGGAATCTACTTTTATACCCAATCATGGCACCCACCTGTTCCCAATTTGCCTGTTCACCTGTGGGATGTTCCAAATAAGTGTTTGATGAGCATTCCTCAACTTTATCAGTATTTATTGCCACCTTTCCCAACTTCTTTGTCACGTTTTGCTGGCATCAAATTCTAAAGTTAATGATTATTTGCAAAAAAAAAAATGTTTATCAGTTTGAACATCAAAAATGTTGTCTTTGTAGCATATTCAATTGAATATGGGTTGAAAATTATTTGCAAATCATTGTATTCCGTTTATATTTACATCTAACACAATTTCCCAACTCATATGGAAACAGGGTTTGTACTTTTTCGCCCGTATCGCCTAGCCCTAACAGATATTCTTATTAATTTAGTAGGGATGCACCGAAATTTAAATTATTGGCCAAAGCTAAGGTCGAAACCAATTATTATTACACAGTCATAGCCATAAAATGCAATGGTATTAACCTCACTTAAATCAAGCATTTCACTTGCAAAAAATCATATTCATCCTTCAAAGAATAAAACAATCCTAAAATTATGAAAATGTTTATTTACCACTGATATTACAACTGTATAAAATTAGAAATAATCCACAGGCCAAATACTGAATGGAGCCCCATCTTGAGTTGGCGTGCTCAGGGTAGCTTTAAATTATAGATTACTTAATTACTAAAATAAATGATAGCTGCAGCCCTAAATAATAATATACATCCTGTGACTTGGCTACTATGTGCATATGTTTGTGTTTGTCTCCGTCGAAATGACCCCTCCCCACTACCTGGCGCCTCAAAGTTGTAAACCTTGGGGGCAGATAGTTGAAAAACTGCATAAGAAAACTGTACAACAGTTCAAAGTGCATTGTTATTCTTGATGGATGGCTGTGTTAAGAAAGAGTATAACTAGTTATTATCTATAAGCAAGGCAATATATATTAAATAAATGACTACGCTAAGGCTGGGCGATTGTGCCAAACTTTTAAATCCCGATTAATCAAAACTTCTACTTCGATTGTGGCTAATGCACAATTATCCCACTATCATCTACTTAACTACTTTTTTGATCCGTCATTGTTACTGTCGCCACAGTGCGCGCAACCAACTGACACAGAATTCATTTTGGGTATAAGCTGCTCACGTGGCTTGGTGTTTGAGTTATTCTCCATGACACTTCTGTGGAGTGGACTGGATGGGAAAGTGTTATGTGGTTGTTTCTTCTTCTGCTGGTTTTTGGCAGCCATCACCCTTTGCAACATCTGGCTGCTCGTCGTGTAGTCACACAACAATTAGTGTATTTTAAGGAGATGGTGTATCAGTAGAGAGACAAATTACAAGGGAGATGAAAACGAAATACCCAACACACAGTTTTATGTCGGTTATGAGCTCTAAATGTCTGTTTCAATATTTTTTTGATTAATTTCCCAGCCCTAGACTGAGCCTTGTTTGGTAGGACCATCAAATTTATATCAGTTTTTATTAGAACATAGTCAGTCAGGTAGGCCTCCAACAGCAAACTGGATCAAAAATATAATAAACTCTTTGCTAAGTGTATGTATTATCCTTTTTATATTGTCATCCTGTTTCTTACCCCCTCCTGTTCTCATTATCGTGTTCATTAGAGTAAGTTATCATGAGGAAATGGAACAATTGGCTACTGTTGTCTGGAAGACAGACAATTGACTGCTAATGCGGAAACAGTATGATTCTCCACTGAGATTTTGGGAAGACCTTTCTCTTACCCAGTACTTTTTGACCCAGTTGTCATTTTACTGTGGAAAATCCAGAAACAATGTTTTCCCAGTACTCGGGCACCTCAGTGTGTTTTGATTTGTAAACCTATCTACAACTCATTAATATATCTGACAGGTCCTTTTAAGAAACCTTTCATTTTAGTATATAGCATTATGGCGTATTAAATGCCTGCAGTACCGTAAATTCCGGACTATAAGGTGCTACTTTTTTCCTGCACTTTGAACTGTGCGGCTGATTTATGGATTTTCTGACCTTCATTCTTTTTTCTAATAAATGCATCATCAACGTTAAAATTGCACAAAAAAAACTCTGCTGTTAGCTGCCACACAGATTGCGGCAGCCACACACCACCGCTCTTATGTGAGCTCTATTAAAGCAGCCGTGTGGAAACTGTGTCTGCATATTTTACGTTCCGGGCACCCGATATGTTTTGAATTTTATCTATTTTCATTAGTTTCAATGCTTAAACGATTAATCGAAGCAACAATGTACAGTAAATGTAATCTTTTTTCTGATTGAGCTAATCGATTTATTGTTGCAGCCCTCTATAAATTCTGGGTTTTTGCACGTAGTGCCCCTGTGTGTCCAAGGATTCATTTCTTGATAAAAATATCGATTTAGTTACTGTAGTATCGACCTTTTACTGTTACTATACTTTGTATTCTTTCTGTTGATATTTGTATCAATCCACCCAGCCCTGTTTACATTGAAGAGGTCTCGCTTAGCAGTTATTGTGGCTTATTGTATCATACTTATGGTGAAGTGAAGTGAATTATATTTATATAACGCTTTTTCTCCAGAGACTCAAAGCACTAGTTCGGCTCTAAATAAGCCTCCTACAACCCGTGGAAACACCGTAATCCTATCGCGTTCAGTTTTTGAAAAGTCTGACTAACACAACTGGATTATGCGATTGCGAACCAGATCTCTCGAGGGGATGTGTGTGGCCGGAGAGGACCCTTTGTATTTAAATGCATCAGTCAGGAGATACCGTTCAATAAAACATAGCAACAGTTGTCATGAAGAGGAAATTGTTTATTTGCTTCACAAATTAAAAGAACAGAACATTTTGATGTGCATCGATGGTAGAACAAAAGAACCAGTTTGAATAGAAGGTAGCTAAGGAAATGGAAAATACCATCTTTATTCGGACTCCCAAATGACATACAAATGAAAAAAATATTGAAGCAGGTATATTAAAGGCGAATAATAAAACGTACACAAACCTCTTGACACTGCATTTGTGCACTCCAAACTGATTAACTTTCCGCACAAATGGCAAGATAGTCCAGAACAACAGCAACCTTCATTTGGAACAGTATCAGTCAGGGCACAGTCTTTTCCTTTGGATTTAAAACTCCTTCCATCAATCCACATAGCCTTTAAAATGAATTCTGAGACATTCAAAAGATTTGTTTCCATGATTCAACGTACACATTTTCCTTCGAAAAAGCTTTTTCGCCAGTCTTTCTTTGCTTCGGACCTGCATCCGCCCGATACATTCTTGGTAGTAGCATCATGTTTGTAGTGCAATCCAAGAACATTTCTTGATGCTGTCTGCGACTGAACATCAACAAAGCCATTAGAGACAATATTTGTCGTCTGTGCCAATATTACAGTGGACATCAGTTAAAACAAGTTGTAAGGATCTGCAATTCCTAGTGTGACGTCGTAGGTCAACCGGAAAATAAATAAATTTGTCCGCGCTAAAAGAAAATAAGCCCCCCCACGTAGGTGTGAAATTACAAAAAACTATTTGAGAACTTAGACTAATTTGTGCATAGAAACCTAGTGAGTGAAACCCATTATATACATCTTTAAGCTACATTTAAACCAGTGTGGGTGGCACTGGGAACAGGTGGGTAAAGAATCTTGCCCAAGGACATAACGGAGATGACGAGGATTTAAAGTAATGAAAGCCACCACATTCTTTTTGGATTTGCTGAGAGAAGATGACAGCGGGGCTACCCCCAACAGACAACTTAGAGGATTTGGTCCAATCCTTTCGCCAATTACCAAAGTTTTAACAATTTCTGTCCAATAACTGCACAGGGATGGGCAGAGCCAAAATATGTGTATTAAAGGGGAACATTATCACAATTTCAGAATGGTTAAAACCATTAAAAATCAGTTCCCAGTGGCTTATTATATTTTTCGAAGTTTTTTTCAAAATTTTACCCATCACGCAATATCCCTAAAAAAAGCTTCAAAGTGCCTGATTTTAACCATCGTTATAAACACCCGTCCATTTTCCTGTGACGTCACATAGTGAAGCCAACACAAACAAACATGGCGGAAAGAACAGCAAGCTATAGCGACATTAGCTCGGATTCAGACTCGGATTTCAGCGGCTTAAGCGATTCAACAGATTACGAATGTATTGAAACGGATGGTTGTAGTGTGGAGGCAGGTAGCGAAAATGAAATTGAAGAAGAAACTGAAGCTATTGAGCCATATCGGTTTGAACCGTATGCAAGCGAAACCGACAAAAACGACACGACAGCCAGCGACACGGGAGAAAGCGAGGACGAATTTGCCGATCGCCTTCTAACCAACGATTGGTATGTGTTTGTTTGGCATTAAAGGAAACTAACAACAATGAACTAGGTTTACAGCATATGAAATACATTTGGCAACAACATGCACTTTGAGAGTGCAGACAGCCCAATTTACATCAATTAATATATTCTGTAGACATACCCTCATGTCAGCAGGCCAGGGAAGCTAGGGTCGATATTCTTCTCTTGATCATCTTCGGTGGCATAAGGGACGGTGTGAGCCAAGACATCCAGGGGGTTTAGCTCGCTCGTCTGCGGGAACAAACTGCCGCCATTGCTTGCCGTGCTACCGAGGTCCTTTGTCCCTGAATTGCTCACACACTCCGGCAGATTCAATGGGGGTCTGGTGGCAGATTTCTTTGACTTTATCGTTGGAAATGCATCTGCTTTGAGTGTCGCAGGATATCCACACATTCTTTCCATCTCTGTCGTAGCATAGCTTTCGTCGGTAAAGTGTGCGGAACAAACGTCCAAATTCTTGCCACTTTCGCATCTTTGGGCCACTGGTGCAACTTGAATCCGTCCCTGTTCGTGTTGTTACACCCTCTGACAACACACCTACGAGGCATGGTGTCTCCAAGGTACGGAAAACATTCCAAAAAACGGAAAATAACAGAGATGATTTGACTCGGTGTTTGAGAAAATGGCGGATTGCTTCCTGATGTGACGTCATGTTGTGACGTCATCGCTCCGAGAGCGAATATTAGAAAGGCGTTTAATTCGCCAAAATTCACCCATTTAGAGTTCGGAAATCGGTTCAAAAAGTATATGGTCTTTTTTCTGCAACATCAAGGTATATATTGACGCTTACATAGGTCTGGTGATAATGTTCCCTTTTAAGTTAGCTGGAGACTGTTAGCATTGATCACACGATTCAGTTATTTTGCATACATCTTAGCAAGTCGAACCTTGGTATAATAAGTATGGTGTATTAGCTTGCATTGGTGAGGGTGTGTCTTGCTCAAATAGAAGACTTATGAACTCTACTTAAAATATCTGTCCAGCTATCCTCAGATAGGGTCACTCTTATATCCTCCTCCCAAAGGGACTTAATTGAATTTTGAGACTCAGAGTGTAAAAGAAACATTTGGTTATAAATTCATAGATTGATCATGTGCGCAACGCCTACTTCTTAGCTCAGACCTGGGCATTCTGCGGCCTGCGGGCCACATCCGGTCCTTTGTGCGTCCCTGTCCGGCCCGCGTGAGGCCAATCATAAATTACAAAATACATTTAAAAAAGTATCAATGTCGAGTGTGCAATACAACGGTGCTGCTTTTGTTTTGAAAAGCATTATTTGTATTACTTCCGTGTGGACATATGCGCGTGTGTGATTGTGAGTGAATGTGAACAGCGGCAATCACAAATTACAAATTAAAGTTTAAAAAACATCTATGTCGTGCGTGCAATACAACTGTGCTGCTTTTATTTTGAAAAGTGTTATTTATGGGCGTATGTCCGGGTGTAACCTGTGAGTGAAGGTGCACAACGACGAGTGATGAGACGCTAAAAAGAGAAAAGTTGATGACTAATGCCGTGTTTCCAACAAGACATGGACTGCCAAGTATTTCTTTACAGAAATGAAAGGTAAAGCCGTGTGCTTAATTTGTGGTACACAGGTTGCTGTGTTTAAAGAATATCATTTGAATCGCCACTACACGACGAAAAATACCGGAATCTGTCTGATGAAGAGCGCGCAAGGGAGGCTGATACCGATGGTAAAACTGCAAACCCAACAAGGACTTTTTGCCAAATTTCACACCCCCAGAGATGCAGCTGTCAGGACACGTTTCGTCATTTCTCACAAAATCGCCAGAAAAAGTAAGACGTTTTCTGACGGAGAGTTTATTAAGGAGTGCTTATTGGACTCTGTTGCGCTGTATGCCCGGAGACTTTGACTGTTTTTCGCTGGCTTTGGATGAGAGCTGCGATGTACGTGACACCGCCCAGCTGCTCATCTTCTTACGTGGGATAACTACAGACTTTCAAATCACGAAGGAGCTGGCAGCCATGCAGTCAATTAAAGAGACAACCACAGGTAATGACTTGTTCACATAGGTAAATGCGTGTTTGGACATGTTAGGACTGAAATGGGACAAGCTGGCAGGTGTGATAATCCAATCCAAACAACTTTATTTATATAACATATTTAAACAACAAAATGTTTCCAAAGTGCTGCACAACAATATTAAAAACAATATTCAAATATTATCCTTAGCTCCACCAATGACTGAATCCATCCATACATCCATTTTCTACCGCTTGTCCCTTTTTGGGGTCGCAGGGGGTCGCTGGAGCCTATGTCAGGTGCATTCGGGCGGAAGGCGGGGTACACCCTGGACAAGTCACCACCTCATCGCAGGGCCAACACAGATAGACAGACAACATTCACACTCACATTCACACACTAGGGCCAATTTAGTGTTACAAATGAACTTATCCCCCAGGTGGAGAACATGCAAACTCCACACAGAAAGATCCCGAGCCCGGGATTGAACTCAGGACTACTCAGGACCTTCGTTTTGTGTGGCAGATGCACTAACCCCTCTTCCACCGTGCTGCCCAATGACTGAATAAAAACAAAAAATAATTACCTATAAAACCAATATAAAAAACAATATAAAATAAATATGATTAAAAACGATTTTTAACAACAGATGGTTGTCCAAATCTGACGGGGAAAAATGTTGGATAATGCAGGATAAAATGACAGAAATTAACCCTGTGCAGAAATGGACATTTTTGCATTGTATTATACATCAGGAAGTGTTGTGTAAGACTGTGTTAAAAATAAAACCATCAAAAGCAATCTGCTTTTGTATAAAGTTAAGTTAGGTTAAATGAAATTATTATTATTATTAATTATTATTATTATTATTATTATTATTTATCTTACGGTATATCAAAAATAATATTGAGCAAAATTGAATTGAAATATTGTCGGTGTGGCCCTCCAGCAGTGCTCGGGTTGCTTATGCGGCCCCCGGTAAAAATTAATTGCCCACCCCTGTCTTAGCTGGTTACTCTGTTGTAACGCGGTTCCAGTTAGAAATATGTTGAAGTGTACAAATAACTTATTTTGTTTCACTAGGTCATATTCAAGATATTTAAGGGATTAGCATGGCTTCACCTTTCCCCCATGCCTGTGTTTTGCTCGGTGTTTCCGCGCTAGTTCCACAATTTAGAACCATCTGTGTTACTTTATTTAACATATATAAACAATTGTTATTTGGATGTTGGTCCAGCGGCTCAGACTCGTTTAGTCGTGATGCAACTAAGAAAATATCCTTTCTCCCACTACTAAAACATGCTATTGAACATTTGACATGTAAAATGTGAGCGAGATATACTGTACACTATAGTTCTACCTGATGCATACTGCAGTCCCTTGGAAATGATTCTATCGTGTTTTCAGTAGCAATTACATGACAAACCAAAACATGCCTACGACTTACTTCTCCTACCAGTTCCCTCTATGTTTATATGCAGATTTTTCCATCTCCACGATTTTGAGGTTTCATGGGAGTTGGTTACTTAAAACTCAGCAGGGTTTTCTCCCTCGCTCTCTCTCTCTCTTGAGTCTCTGGAACTTATTACAGACCTAGGCATTTTTTTTATAAACGGGCCATTCAGCTGCCCAGTATATGGCTCTGAATGGGACACACTGTGGCCTGGAGAAAGAGAGTTAATGGTGGCTAGTTAGTCCTGAGCCCTCCCCATTATGAAGACTTAATTGTACAGTTACTCACTCTTTTGTTTTGTACTATCATAGAGTGTTATTTTGTGGTGCAACATGATAAGTGTCGTTCAAACCCGCTGCTTATCTTCAACTGCCGTGCACACGAGGAAACAAGGCTCACCCTTATTGTAGTAAAATAGCTATGTACGTACTGTATTTACTCATATATCCTGTGTGTATATAGGCTTTTTATTTGTGCAAATTATGGGTGTAACGATTCGTTTTAACAACGATTCGATTCGATATTTGTGGTTACTGATACAATTTAGGGACAATCAAATGTTTTTAAAACAAAATAATCCGAAATGAGTTGAAACGGTATTACTGTGAAATTAATAATGGATTCTGGACACTGCACGTGAAGAGTTTCCAATATTCCTGTTATTTCTTGTAAGGGAATTAAGTAGAGATGTCCGATATTTTTGCCGATATTGTCCAACTCTTAATTACCGATTCCGATACCAACCGATACCGATATATACAGTCTTAGAATTAACACATCATTATGCCTAATTTTGTTGTGATGCCCCGCTGGATGCAATGTAACAAGGTTTTCCAAAATAAATCAACTCAAGTTATGGAAAAAAATGCCAACATGGCACTGCCATATTTATTATTGAAGTCACAAAAAGTGCATTATTTTTTTAACATGCCTCAAAACAGCAGCATGGAATTTGGGATTTGAGCATGAGGAGGTTGAGGTGGTGGGAGGGGGAAAGGGGTATATTGTAGCGTCCCGGAAGAGTTAGTGCTGCAAGGGGTTCTGGGTATTTGTTCTGTTGTGTTTATGTTGTGTTACGGTGCGGATGTTCTCCCGAAATGTGTTTGTCATTCTTGTTTGGTGTGGGTTCACAGTGTGGCGCATATTTGTAACAGTGTTAAAGTTGTTTATACGGCCACCCTCAGTGTGACCTGTATGGCTATTGACCTAGTATGCCTGCATTCACTTGTGTGTGTGAAAAGCCGTAGATATTATGCCTTTAAGGTTTATTGGCGCTCTGTCCGTGTACCACTCCGTACAGCGGCGTTTTAAAAAGTCATACATTTTACTTTTTGAAACCAATACCGATAATTTCAGATATTACATTTTAAAGCATTTATCGGCCGATAATATCGGCAGTCCGATATTATCGGACATCTCTAGAATTAAGTATAAATAAATTATGGATACAAACAAGTAAATAACAACAATTAATGGCCAATATGTTCACATCTTACTTGAATAATGTGCAACCAACACTTTAGGTTGAATTAACAAGAGGAAACATTTTCTCCTCATTTTCAGTATTTAAGCAATGTTCAAGAAAAGTACAGTAGCCAACATTTTAACAGTAGACTAACCTGCCAAATAAAGTTCCCTGACCTGGCCTTATCTGTGATTCTGTTTTCTGCCCTGACATCGCCTATAAAGACAGCGTCCCAGATGTGCGTATGCCCTCTCATCCCTGTTGATGGTGTTGGCCACCAGCTTCTAATTTCCATAGCCTCCTTCATCCATGTCTTCTATGTATTAATTTCTGATGGAATGGCTTCTCCTCGGCTGCCAGTTGCAAGGTGTTGTGTTCCAGATGTATGTGTGTCAATGTAACTTGCTCCGCTGTCACTTCCGTCGTGTCGGTCGCGTCTTTTGTGGCTTAAAGTTGTGTTGTGGCTTAAAGTTGTGTTGCGGCTTTGTTGTGTTGCTTGTCTTTGTTGTGGCTTCTGCAACTGTGCTTTAGCTGAAAACTTGTGTGATGTAATTTATGATATTGTCTTGCAGGGTTTGCGTCTATGACCTTTTTTGACCGTCGTAGGTATCTGCCATTTTTGTTTTGATGGCATCACAGACTATAAATAGACTTAACGTTATTATTAAATGTATCAAACTTCATATAAAGTCTGCTGTTCTTAAATCCTATGTTTTAATTTTTTTAGTACCGATAAATTTGATCGATTATCTTTTTAAATCTTGGATTGATACCTATCATCCGGAACTTGCCGAGCACAGATCAACCAACCTACTCAGTGGCCTAGTAACCTACTCAGTGGCCTAGCGGTTAGAGTGTCCACTCTGAGATCGGTAGGTTGTGAGTTCAAACCCCGGCCGAGTCATACCAAAGACTATAAAAAATGGGACCCATTGTCTCCCTGCTTGGCACTCAGCATCAAGGGTTGGAATTGGGGGTTAAATCACCAAAACTGATTCCCGGGTGCGGCACCGCTGCTGCCCTCACCTCCCAGGGGGTGATCAAGGGGATGGGTCAAATGCAGAGGACAAATTTCACCACACCTAGTGTGTGTGTGTGACAATTATTGGTACCTTAACTTTAACTTTAATATACTTGAAATTTAGGATCCATCCATCCATCAATTTTCTACCGCTTGTACCTTTTGGGGTTGCGGGGGTGCTGGAGCTTATAAATCGATTTATTGATATATAACTCATTCCTAGTACACATTTATTTTATATTACATATTTTCATAATTTTTAATAATTTCCCCCCCCAAAATTATTGATCTAATAAAAAAATAATATATA